>NC_068913.1:41777651-42080681 GCF_023091745.1 Budorcas taxicolor | reverse complement strand
TCTTCGAAATTCTTAATAATTTTAAAAAGGAGCCCTGAATTTTCATGTTGTACCAGACCCTGCAAATTACATAGCCAATCTGATTCTAGGTGTTCATAATTTCTAGCAGTTTGTACCAGGTAAGGAGGGACCCTCATTCAATTTAGTAAAGACAAACAAATAAATTCCAAAGTCCAATACTTAATTCTTTTCTCCTTTTTCTCAGTCTTTACCACAGTGTCCCTAAATGTCAAGTAGCCCTCTGCATGACTTCAGAGGTAAATTACTGCTGGGAAATCAGTTCTCATGTCCTCGCTCAGTCGTGTCCGACTCCTTGTGACCTCATGGACTGTAGCCTATGAGGCGCCTCCGTCCATGGGATTTTCCAGGCAAGAGTACTGGAATGGGTTGCCATTTCCTTCTCCAATTCTAGTATTTATTAATGAAAATTATTATCAAAGATAAAAATTGTTATATTTTATAAATACTTATTTTATTTACTTATAGTTTTCTACATCAATTTGTATACTGAATTTAAGAAATATATTTTAAAGCTCCCCCAGAAAAAGAACTGCAAAAGCTGGGTTTAGTAAATGAACCCTCTATAGATAATATGATGATGAGAAATCTTGCATTGTTAACCTCTAAATTAGATCTTAACAATTGGCTGCTTTAGTTTGTACTAGTTACAGCATATACTCATAAAAGATTTCCTTTTCCATTCAGGTTATCAAACTGCTGTTACATGCTTTTAATAGTATTTTTAAAATAGTGTTTTTAGTATTTATAGTATTAATAGTATTTTTTAAACTTGAGAATAAAGTTGAACCATAAGTTTATAAAATTTCTATTAGGAGTTTAGTGAATACACCTTTAAGATGTGGTGACTCTATTCATGTACGCCCCTAATTTACTACATATATATGTATATTCCTAAACTAGGTCATCCAGCACATTTTCTCACGTTTAGCAGAGCCTTTCTCACTCAATAGGTAATTTAAATGCCGTGATGGTGACACATGTAGCTTCAGCTCTCGGGTAGTTAGGGCCCTACTTAATCATCAAAGGCATCTCAAATATCTTTACTTGATGGGAAGTCCTTAGAGTTGACTGTATCAACAAATGTTCTCTATTCTGCGTCTCCCAGAGTGTGATAATGTTAAAAAGTTTGCAGAGTTAAGTAAACTTGGATTTTAATTGTGTGCAGTGTGCTCAGTGGTGTTGGACTCTGCGACCCCATAGACTGTAGCCCACGGGGTTCCAGGTAAGAATACTGGAGTGGGTTGCCATTTCCTACTCCAGGGGATCTTCCTGACTCAGGGATGGAACCGGTGTCTCTTGTGTCTCCTGCACTGATAGGCGGATTCTTTACCACTGCACCATGTATTAGTACTAGATTAATCTAAGTTAAATAGGTTTCTTTGCTCTTTACTCCAGAACCTTTCAGAATTGTTCGAATACTTTTCTGCATTGTGAAGAAAATGTAGTATTCAGTGACTTTCAAGTTTATTTGTTGATACCATAACTTCATTTGACTCCCAAGCACCTACCACTCATGCTCTTTTAGAAATCAGGTCCTATTTTACAAATAGTTTCTCAAAGTGTGGTTGGTATTCAGTCCACCTCACTCAAAAAATTAGATAGTTTCAAAAAAATTTAGATGTTCATTTCCATGTCAGATCACAGATTTATCATTTTTAGAAGTGCTAATTTTAAATAAGCTTTAAAAAAGAAATATATATCTGCTCAAACATTTGAAAATCACAGAAGATGAACAATGTAATTCTTTCTAATATATTTCATTTTTTGGTAACTGTCTGTAATTCCCAAAAACGCGGCTAAATTAATTTTCAAATATCTCTTGATTTTTTTCTGCCTAATTTCAGCTAAAATAACATCTTTTCTATGAATGTGTAAAACTAATGACTTATTTGGAATATACTTAAGTATTCTGGGAGAGTCCCCAGGCAAAATTATAACAAAAAGTTTCAGATATTTTGGAAATCAAAGTGTATATATATATATATATATATATATATAGTATATAAAAGTATACATATATGAAAAAGTACATATATCTATATACACGATATTAAAAAATTACTTAATCTCTAAACATTACAATAATATTAAACCTAGAGCTGGTATGGATATAAACATGCATTTTCATATACTTTTGGTAGAAATGCATTTTGAAAAATCTTTCTGGAGGGCAATATGTTGGTTGGTCATGATGCTATGACTAGAATATCTTTCTTGCAAGAAATAACTATAAAACTGGATAAATTATAGAGCTAATACTTTCTAGGTAATGAACAACTGACAGCAAAAGACTAAAAGAAGAAAAAAATTCACAAGGTAGTCTTCATGATTATTCCACCTTCAACCTGGGAACAATTTTTCAACAGAGGCACAGAGAGCAGGCGTCCAAGTAGAGCAGAGCCATCCCACTGAGATGAGAAGGCAGGTATGAGAATTTAGGGCAGCGGAAGTAAACTAATTCTGTGGCACACAGTATCAAGAGAGGAAGCTGTCCAGAAAAGCGGTTCTAGAAGGCCACGTGGCAATCTCCTATGGGTCTATGGTTGATTACTGGGCTATGTATTTGCAGGAGGACACTCCCAAGGCTTAATGGATTGTAGCCTCTAATAGGAGTATGGAACAGACAAATTATGGGTGCAGCAGCTCTGGAGAAAGGCAGTGCTGCATTAAACTGTAGTTCTGGCTCTATCAGAACATACGGATCACACTGACACCTTGTTAGAACTTCCGGTATGCAGCTGACACACAAAAAAGCTGATGCTGTAAGAATAGGTGCCATGTTCTAGAGTTAAGATATACTGTAAGTCTGTCCTGACACTACTTGTAACCAACATCTGAAAACACATACAAGGGAGAGAATGTGGAGTTTGTGTCCTGCTAAATTAGAGTGACTTACTTGAGCACTAGAATTTTAACACAGAGTAAATCAAGTCTTAACAAATTCAAGGTGATCAGCTGATAACTGAATGCTTGAACCTAAAGACAAGGTATTGTCTACAATGTCCAGGATCAAGAACAACAAAAAGTATTGTACATGAAGAGAGAGAGAGAGAGGAAGAGAAAAAATTGGATGAATCAAGGGATGGTCTTCAGGAAGAAAAAGAAGTAAAGTTATCCAAGATGCTGAACTTAGTAGGCAACAACTTTAAAGCAGCTATTATAGATTTTTATAACTATGTTTAAAAAATTAAATCAAAACAGAAATGAAAAGAAGATATGGTCTTAATAAATGAAAATATATGAAACACTCAGCAATGAAATAAAACCTATAAAAAGTCAAATGGATATTTTAGAACTTAATTATGATAGCTAAAATAAAATATCAATTTTATAGACTCAATAGCAGTTTGGGGTAGAAAGTCAGTGAACTTGAAGCGAGATCAATATAAATTGTCCAGTTGCAAGAACATAGAGAAAAAAATTAAAACAGTCTTTTGGGCATGGCTGACATCATCAAATGGTCTTATGTACATATAATTAGAGTTCTGAAAGGAGAATAAGGGAAGACTGGGGAAGACAAAGCTATATGAAAAAATAATGGCTGAAAGTTTCCCAAATTTAATGAAAAATAACCTACTCCAGTATTCTTGCCTGGAGAATCCCATGGACGGAGGAGCCTGGTGGGCTATAGTCCACCGGGTCGCAAAGAGTTGGACACGACTGAGCGACTTCACTCACTCACTCAATATATTGTAGATCTAGGAATTCCATGAGATCTTAGCTAAACAGATATAAAAGTCACATCATATTTAAATTGCTGAAAAGAAAATTTACAGAAAGAAATCTCTGAATGCAGCCAGAGAAAAAAGGCATTATGTTTTTATTACAAACAATGGTATCTGAAGACAATGAAATAACCATTGTTTAATTAATGAAAGAAAAAAGTTAACCCATAATTTTATATCCAGTGAAAATATTCTTTAAAAAATAAGATGAAATCAATCATTTTAGATAATGAAAGCTTAGAAGTTTTTTTGCCTGCAGACTCCCTACATTTGAAGAAATGCTAAAGGATGTCTTTTAGTCTGAATGGAAATAATAAAAAATAGAAACACTTCATAGGAAGATTAAAGAGAATCCAATATGACCTCTATTCATCAGGGTTGATTGGTTGGTCTGTAGATATGTTTTGGAATTTCTGAAGCCATTTGAAAAAATGAGAAAGTTGACCTAAGACCAAAGCTTAACTCTGCCCCCAGCTAAGGAGGACAGAGCCAAAAACTCCAAAAAAAGAAGCTGGGGCCCAGGTCAAACCACATGTAAAATCTGTCTAAAATTGTGTTTTCCCATTTTGTGATCCAATAAATCTGTGAGAAAATGTAAATAACAATATTTCTGAGAATCGTGATACTAAAATAAAATACTCCTCCCTTCTCCCCCAAATATGTCAAGCAGAGATATTTGTGATATTTTACAGAGTAAAAAAAATATTTATATTATAATCCCTCTATATAAGTAGGGGGTTACACTGTATTTGTAATGTGGGCTTATAATCTTTTTTCTGCAGCTCTAAATTTCAAAAGTTTTTTTTTTTTTTTAATTGCTTTGATGGTAAAATCTGTTCTAACTTGAACTACTTCAGTCAGAAAATCTGACCTGCACTTACCTAAGGCTACTTATAACCTGTATTTGTTATACTTACTTTGAGGACTTTTAAGTTTCACTGTAGCAATAGTACTATGGATTTCCCTGTGATCCAAGGTTCTGCAAGCCATTTTACCTAATATATTAATATATGTGAACATTACCTTTTCCTATTCACATACTTCTGAACACTGAAATACATTTAGTTTCATATTAGGGAATGTGAACTAGGATTGCTTTTTCTTCCTTTTTCTTTTTGCTCACCTATTATTTTCTTGATTAAAAAATTAACATTTAGCTCAAGCAGTAAAAAAATAATTTGAGATGTAATTAAGTCAAGCTATAGACTGAAATCATGTTCTGGTTATTACTGAAAAAGATAAAGTAGAATGTAAGTATTTAAAATTAGACCTATTAGAAATAGATGGGGAAACAGTGGAAACAGTGTCAGAGTTTATTTTTGTAGGCTCCAAAATCACTGCAGATGGTGACTGCAGCCATGAAATTAAAAGATACTTAATCCTTGGAAGGAAAGTTATGACCAACCTAGACAGCATATTCAAAAGCAGAGACATTACTTTGCCAACAAAGGTCCGTCTAGTCAAGGCTATGGTTTTTCCAGTGGTCACGTATGGATGTGAGAGTTGGACTGTGAAGAAGGCTGAGCGCCGAAGAATTGATGCCTTTGAACTGTGGCGTTGGAGAAGACTCTTGAGAGTTCCTTGGACTGCAAGGAGATCCAACCAGTCCATTGTGAAGGAGATCAGCCCTGGGATTTCTTTGGAAGGAATGATGCTAAAGCTGAAACTCCAGTACTTTGGCCACCTCATGCAAAGAGTTGACTCATTGGAAAAGACTCTGATGCTGGGAGGGATTGGGGGCAGGAGGAGAAGGGGACGACAGAGGATGAGATGGCTGGATGGCATCACCGACTCGATGGACGTGAGTCTGAGTGAACTCCAGGAGTTGGTGATGGACAGGGAGGCCTGGCGTGCTGCGATTCATGGGGTCGCAAAGAGTCGGACACGACTGAGCAACTGAACTGAACTGAAAGCTACTATATAATTCAGGACACTGCTACTGAGTCTGCCTAATGCTATTCACATTAGAAGGAATACAACAAATTAGTACCGTTTTACCATAGGCTGTATGCTTACTACAAGTGTAACTGCTCTATGATGGTTCTCTTTTTGCTGTTAGCTTTCAAGAGTAGATAAACATTACTCATTAACAGCCCAGTTAATGGCAATCTCCACACTACTACTGAAAAGAACATATACCTGTTTCCCCAAACCTGCAATAGTGTCCACTATTCTTATTCTGGTTTTAAACTTGACAATGGTGTAAACTTGAACAAACCTGCCTCCTGTAATCCTTTGTGTTTTTCTATAACATGTGGATATAGTATTTGCTTTACAAATCTGACAAGGCTGTTCAAGATCAAAGCCAAAATCCTATATAAACCTTATCCAAGCAGTCCATTCTGAAGGAGATCAGCCCTGGGATTTCTTTGAAAGGAATGATGCTGAGGCTGAAACCAGTACTTTGGCCACCTCATGCGAAGAGTGGACTCATTGGAAAAAACTCTGATGCTGGGAGGGATTGGGGGCAGGAGGAGAAAGGGACAACAGAGGATGAGATGGCTGAATGGCATCACTGACTCGATGGACGTGAGTCTGAGTGAACTCCAGGAGATGGACAGGGAGGCCTGGCGTGCTGCGATTCATGGGGTTGCAAAGAGTCGGACACGACTGAGCGACTGAACTGAACTGAACTATAAACTTTACAAACAGTATACTTTTATTCTCAGTGTTCTGAAATTGTCCTTCCTTATTGTGAGTCTTTTTCTGTTACATAAATTACCTACTGTTCTTTTATACCAGGCAGATTCATCTATGATCTGTCATGAAAGGTTTTGCTTCCTTTCTACTTTTCCTAACACAGTGTACTCAAATTTATGTAACGCTGTAAAATAATTATGTACATATTATTCATAGCCTGTTTCCTCCCACAAGAATATAAACTTTAAAGAGACATTTGTGTATTTTGTTCACTGCTTATTCTAGTTAATGGCATCAGAATTTGCAACAGAATTCAAAAATACTTGTGTATTCACAAACATATATATGTATAGATAGTATGATTGATGTCAATTTATATATATATACACACACTGTATAGATACATACATATATGTACCTGTCAAATGCTTACCAATTGTTAGGCAGTACACTCCAAGTTTTGTACACATCATCTCATTTAATCTTTAAAATACATCCATAAAGTAGTGCAATTAAGAAAAGCAGGCTTAGAGATGTTATATAATTTGCTCCCAGACATAAAACTGGTAGATGGTACATAGCAGGATTGAAACATAGGTCTTTTGAAGTTAAAGCATGTTTCCTAATCCTTAGCCTCGTCTAACAAGTTACTCTGTTTGCAACAAGGTTTAGGAGAAATCCCAAACATAATTGGAATTGGTTATTGTAGGAATATCTTTGGGAATTTTAATTTCCCATTTCACACTACCATGCGTAGGAGCTAGGATTTTATACATGCTTTGTATCCATTACTGCTGTGGAAAGCTTTGGGAGTTACATATTTAGATAAGTTAATGGAGAAGTAGATTTCTAGGGCAAACTTTTAAGGCCAGTGATTTTACTGATCTGACAATTTTATAAGGAGTGACTAAATTATAAGCTTTGATTTAGCTGAGACTTACCAAAAAATAGAATACAGCAAAATGTGCCATTTAAAATTTTTGATTTGATTATTTTTTCAACTAAAGTTTCTGTCCTCATGCAAAATATCTATTAATGATATATCTGATGTAGTAAAATGTGTTTAATAAGTTACAGTATAATATGTTCTGGTTCTCAAAGCTAATTTTCCCTATAATGATTTAGAAAAAAAATCTAATATTAGACCAAGTGATATTCCATTAACATATGGCTTATTATAATTATTTCCTGGTGACACAGCTAAAAAGAATACTCAAATAGAGTCTCAGGAATCACCAACATTAATGTTTTAGGATTGTGTAAATTACCAAAATGAACAAATTACATTTCTGTATCCTTTGTTGTACTGTATTATGAATGCTTTATTTACAATATCAATTTAAAATAAATGGATTTCCATGCAGGTGTATGTCATATGCAAGGTTTTATAGAACCGACACAGGATGAAACAACCAAATTTCCAATGACGCAAGGAGCTAACTCTTTCTATTTAATCCTTTAAAATTTGCGGAAAGAATTACTCATCCGAGATTAATGGATTTTATGGCCTCTATTAATTAGTTTATTTTCTGCACCAGTTTTACCATAAGATGGGTGCTTCTACAATAGTTTGCAAAGACTAAAGCACATAGAGAAGCTGGCCTGGAACATTTGCCTACGTTTTTGGGTGCTCGGGTACAAAGAGGAGGTTTCCCTCTTCATTTAGTCATCTCTCAATACACTTGCTCATGCTGACCCATTCTTACTTCCTCCTGTTCACAACGCATTCTTTCCACTGAAATGGTTTTTCTCCTCTCAAGCTTCACTGGTCTCCAAGAAGACAGGCTAATGAGGAAAGGAACCTATGGCAAGGGCACTCGGACAGAACTGTCACAACTGGTGATCTTGGCCACGGCTTTTTTTCCTGCCTGCTATTCTCTTTTCTTGAGGTCACCACGATACTAATTCTTATTTTCCTGTTACCTTAAGATCACTTTTTCTCCATTTTCTTAGTAGATAATCTTTACTTTTCCTACCCTTTAAATGAGCTCCCCAGAGTTAAATCCTTATCTGCATAGTTCCTAGAATGACCTCAAGAACTGTCAAGGATTCTGCTAACACCTATATAGCTAATGACTTCTGTATCGGCATCTCTAGCACGGCCCTCTCTGCTGAAGTGTATCCGCAACAACACCCTCTTTGGCTTATCCATCTGAGTGGTCCACAGAATCTCTTACTCAGTGGGAGACAGACCTGGGTTGGAATTTAGTTACTGTTTCTAATAGCTTCATAACCATAAGCTAGCCATTTAATTATCAAAGCCTCAGTTTACACAGTTCTAAAATGGGGATAATGATTCTCTCTCATTCAGTTGCTATGAGATTTTAATGAGATAATATATTTTAGGTGGTAAATTCAGCTTCTAATCATAACAGGTCATAGGAAAGGACAGGTGTGCCCTTCAAAAGGAATCCACTACTTTCCAAATCTGATTGCTGATTCTATATTCCCTTGCTCAATGAATGGTACTTCTGTTCATCCTTGTGACAGACCATATATTTACAAAACACCCTAGGCACGTTTTTTTTTTTCCATATGCCTACTTTTCCCAAATCAAGTTAGTCACTATCAGGTCCTTTCTTCTTCCTAAATATCTCTTGATAATCCCTCTCAATCTCTGACTTCTAGCACCTGTTTTAATTTAGGCTCTCATCATTTCTTGCCTATAAAAAACCAAGTCTCCTAACCAGCCTTTTTTCTCTGTCGGTAATGTATCCTCCCTATCAATGCCAAAGGGAGCTACATAAATGTATCTGGGAAGTGACTGACCTACTCTAACAAGAGCCTTCCTAAGTCACCCTTTTGTGTAACTCCTCCCCTTGAATAAGAGTAGATGTGTGATTTGCTTCTAAAACCACAGAATGATGCTCAATGGATAGTATGTCAATCCCATGATTATGCTACATTGTATGAGACTCTGTTTTAGCAGACAGAAGGAACAAACAGGTGTTTTTTGAATGGAAATGGCAGGGAAAGGCAGTACCTCATCCCAGCATCAGGAAGGAACTTAATTTTTCCAAATACTGTGTGAGTTTGGAAAAGATTTTCAACTCCAGAAAGGAACGCAGTCTGGTTTACACGTTGTGGCTTTGTGGGACCCTGAGCAGAAAGAGCAGTTCCCATGGATTAGGATATAATCTTTGGGGGACTATTATTGTGCTCACTACATTAGTGAAAGAGAAAATACGCATACAACTAAGGAAAACATTTATAACTCTAATAACACAGACTCACCTCAGAAAATTCACTTTCAAACCTTTTTGGTTCAATTCACACTACACTTCATATTCCAAATTAAATCTCTCTCTACACTTTCAACAATCTGAAAACTTTTCTCAGTTCCATACAACTTAAAAACAAAATAAAACAAAACCGGCTTTCAACAAAGACCACCCCCACAACTGACACTTGGATATGTACCTCCTTAGGTAGTCACATAGAGAAGGCTGGCCAGGCTGAGTAATAGGCTATGAGAGTTTCTCTAAGGGACAAAGGCTGCTAAGTCTGCTTCAGGGAAACTCGGCAGTGCATCAGGAACAAGAACATAGTGTGATTATTTCTTGTTAAAACACAGACAAAAGACTTTATAACTTAATGTCTTTGGGTTAGAAATTTTTTTACATTCATGAAAGAGTGAGGGTTAAAATGAAGGCAACCTACAGGATTTAGATTTGCTTGCACATGTTTTATATTAGTGAGTAAATAGTAAAAGCACCAGTAATAAAGAGCATATCATTGCCATCTCATCTGGTGAAAGGCACAAGTTTTAAAATGCACAAAGATTTAGTAATACATCAAAAAATGAGATGAATTACTCTTCCATTTCAGTATTCTCCTCTCCCCCCAAAATATTACCTCCTTCAACCCTAAATATACGGTGGCTGACATAAAAAGATACGAGATTCACAGGTTAACTGATTAATTCACAAACAAATCCAGTCTGTTCCAGGTTTTCTCTGTCACATTGCTGAGATGTATCTCTCTCACACGTACGACTTGGTGACAATGTGTGGATGGGCAAAAGTGAGTGATGTTATTCTAACAAAGCAGTGCTGAGCTAATGTTGAATGTCAACACATCAGCAAATACCTCCTGACATATGTGAGGAAACATTTAATTCACAGTAAAATGAGACAATGGGGCTTCCCTGGTGGCTCAGCAGTAAGAAAATCCGCCTGAAATGCAGGAGATGCGGGTTTGATCCCTGGGTTGGGAAGATCCCCTGGAGAAGGGAATGGCTACCCACTCCAGTATTCTTGCCTGGGAAATCCCATGGACAGAGAAGCCTGGCGGGCTATAGTCCACTGGTGTCCCAAAAGAGTTGGACATGACCTAGTGACTAAACAACAACAAAATGAAATTACTTTAACTTCATAAAAGGTAAATAAAGTGGTGATGGTGGATGAGGTAATTAACTTGAAGAGGACAAATGCTCACAATATGAAATCAGATACCAAAAGGTTATATTCTGGTTGTATCATACACCCAGTATCAGTGTGGTCTTCAGTTATCTGAGCTTCAGTTTAAACATGGTGGAGGATAAGTGCCACTTATCCACTCATTCATTCAAAGAATATCTACTGACTGACAACTTTGAGTGATGTGCTATTCTGAGGATGTACCAATGAATAAATCAGACAAATATCCTTGCTCTCAACGGAGTCTACATTCTCACAGTTCCTCACAGGGTAACTCCAAGGTTTGGATGAGATTCAATAACATACCTGGCAAAAGATAAGCATTGTAAATAACCTTAATTAGCATCACTATACTAGTAATAAAATAGTTCCAAAACTTGAAAAAGTGTACTTATTTGCATAAGAAGTAGCATATGAAAGAGAGAAATAATTCCAGCAAACTAGCAACACCGAAATTTGTATAATGATTATGTGAGATTTCACACTATCTTTAATAGAATGTTTCTCTGAAAAGCAGCTTAAAGGAAAAGACTTATGCCTTTTGAAAAATATTTTGCAGCAATTATCATATATTTATTCTTGGTAAACTTTTTTAAAAGTAAAATTTAAATAAGAACATTTGTCTCTAGATTAACCATCACAATCTGGGCTCTCTTGCATATTTTTCTCTTCACATATTGCCTCTGCTACTCTTCTACATGATCAAGCAGTCATCGCACCATAATTTATCATCTTTCCCCTTTCAATTCAGTCATCATTCCACTCTGTTCTATTAGGATTTCCTGCTGTGACAATCCCTGTAGAATCCTTGGTAAACTCTCAGATGTTTCTAGATTCTGATTTGGAAAGCAATGAACCACAATGTTATTAAAAACCAGTGACTTATAAAGGGATTTGTTCCTTACTTCTAAGCAAAGGGCAAGTCTAGACTAGACATTATCCTTAGAGTAACTGACACGCACAGTTTACAACTGATAGTCGTCTTTTCTGAAGTCAAATGCATGGCTCCAGCTCTCAGATTTTACATCTTGGGTGTTTTTAGTTTAGGGAGTTCTGTAAAAATCAAAATGCCTAGTTCTGCAGTTCATTAGGTATACATTTCAAAAGATGTGACTGTCAGAACTGGTTAGTTACTATAAAGGCAGTGACCCTGTAATGCTGCAAGGCAAATATATTAAGGCTTTACTCACATATGTGGCACACACTTCAAATCTCCACATTTTCAAAGGACTTACTGGAGCCAACATTCAAACTTAGTAATCATCCAGTTAAACAGAAGCTAGTACGAAGCATGAAACAGTACATACTATATAAGAATTTTGGCAAAGCACTACACGTATCAACCATACATTAAAAAATCATAATGGCATTAAATCATCCTAAACCTCTAACATCCATTCACAAGAACATTCTCTCTTTCATCAGAAACCACATGTCATTCTGATTCATATTTAGTGCTAAAAATGTAAATTTGACAAATGTGTCTAAACTTGACCCAGACACTTAACTATTTTCATAACTCCAGAGGCAAGAGGGAAACAGGCAAATCTCTTCACTGTACTTTATAGTCAACTTTGAACAAATAGCCGGGGTATAAGAGTAGGTGGCAAAGTTAAAACAGAAATGTTAATCCTATGAGAATACATGCCTGCTATTTTAGTCTTTCCTAAACTGAAAAAAGAGACTAAGGAACAGTAAAAATACCCATCATCTTAACACTAAAAATTAATCTCAAAAACAAACAAAAAAAACCTAAACCCCAAATTCTACAAAACATCAAATAATACTACCAGATTTTAAAAAGCGCTGATTTTAAAACACACACACAAAACCAATAAATAATAGGGAGCACAACAACAACAACAAAAATACATTGTTTCAACCTGTGCTCCTTGTTAGGGCCATAGTAGCAGTAATGAATTGGAAAATAATCAAGTAACATGGTTTCTAGTTTAAATTTTAATAGATATAACAAGACATTTTTTACTGGAGGCTAAATAAGATGTTTTTATACGAAGCATCATTATAAATTATTGTATTATAGCTACATCCTAGACAATAGCTTCTTTCCAAAGTCTTAATTTTTCTACAATTATACAGTTATTAAACAAAAGTCATCCAACTTTTTCTGTTAAAGGTCAAATAACAAATAATTTAGGCTCTGTGGGCTGAGTGGTCTCTTTGGCAAGTACTTAACTCTTCTGTGGCACAAACTCAGCCACAGACAAATGTAAGTGAATGAATGTGGCTGTGTTCTAATAAAACTTTATTTGTGGGCACTGCAATCTAAAAATCTTACAACTTTCGCTGTTCATGTAATATTCTTCTTGCCATTTTTCTTTCAGTCATTAAAAAATTCAAATTATTCTTAGCTTTTAGACCATATTTGTAGCAGGCTGTGGGCTATCTCATCCATACACTAGACGTTGATAATGCAAACCAAGAAATAAAAGATGACAGGACAAAATTCACTTTTCTTTCTCCTTCCCTTCCTCCCTCCCTTCATTGCATTTACTGACTTATACAAGTACCTATGTATGTATGTGTTTGTTTATTGTGCCAGCTCACCGTACACAAAAAATAATGAGGCAGTCCTAGAAGAGTAGAAGGCCAGAATACCAGCCTCTCAACCTCAGCCGGAGTAGTAAACTACATAGACTAGGTGTAACATTGACCGAGCATTCAGCCTGCACAACTGCAAATCACTCCTATTATTCAAAGTGGATACAGTTACAAGATTTCCTGTTTGCGTTCCAATGACTTGTCACATAAGTTTTTCCTATGGCAACTTTTTTGACAACCAATATCTTCATCAAATTCCCTTTAACTCTCCATGAAGATCCAGAGAAAAGGGAAGCCATGAGAGAAGCTTGCTTAATTGTGGCAATAATTGAAGCATCATTACTTATTAATAACAACTAAAGAGCTATTTGATACTTGGGGATTTGACAACACAAAAGACATACTATAATCCTTCCTAAGACATTTAGATACAGAAAGTTAAGAAATTCTGGGAATAGTGAACCATGATTCTCCCAACTTCTATTTCAGAAAAGGCTATTTTATTCACTTTCAGTAGCAAACAAACATAGAGAACTTTGTTTTGAAGAAATTTCACCAGAAATTCAAGATCTACTCAGGGAGAAAATATTTCATAACAATATACTGTTTGTTAGAGTTACAGGCAAGTTGAAATCAATTACAATGGGATCTGATATAACCATGAGGATTAGATTCAATGGTTAAGTGAGTTACCATTTATCCAGAAAGACGCTCTTGGCAGAGGCATTTCACAGCATAAATTTTCCTATTAGAATACAATCTTCAAGAGACTTATGTGGCTTTGTAAGCAGTCATTAGTGGAGCTTCCCACTACAATTAAAAACATATGCCTAAATACTGTTTTTGAAAATGACACAAGTGTTTAAATACCAATATAAAAATGTCCGAGTAAAGGTGCCAGATACTTACGTAGTAAGAAAAGTCAAAGAACTTGTGCAAGGCATGTTTCTTACTGCTTTCTATCTCAGTGAACATTGTTGGACAATTTTTAAAGACTAGAAAATTCCATCCATGAAACCTGTGTATCTAATGTAGACTTTCACGAAAAAGCAACCTGAATGTGACATCAGAGTCCAACTTTAAGAAACAAAAACACTAACAGCAGAATATATCTGTACCTCTGTGTTCACTGCAGCCTATTCACAATAGACAAGACACGGAAACAGCCTAAGTGTCTGTCTACAGATACGTGGTTTATACAGAATAGTATCAACGGGGTATATGCCTCGATATCAATTTCCCATTCTTCCCGGGGAACTCTACTTCATGTACTGACTGTGGTGACCTGAATGGGAAAGAAATCCAAAAGGGAGGAGATATATGTGTACGTATGGCTGAGTTATTTTGCTATACAGTAGAAAATAACAACACTATAAAGTAAAGCAACTATACTTCATTCAAAAGTCATGTTTAAAAAAGGAAAAATAAGTGTGGTTTAAAACACAACCGAATATTATTCTGTCATAAAAAGGATGAAATCTTGACATTTGCGACAACATGGATGGAACTTGAGTGCATTATGCTAAGCTCTCACTTATATATGGAACAAAAAAGCAAAAACAAAATGAAAAACCACATTCATTACCAGAGATGGGGAGAGGAAGAATTAAATGAAGACAATCAAAAGGTGCAAGCTTCCAGTTATAAGATACATAAGTACTTGGGATGTAATCTACACCTGTACAGTTATGGGATGCACTAGAGTTATACTGCTGTATGAAACATATGAAAGTTGCTAAGAGAGTAAATCCTAAGAGTTCTCATCAGAAGGAAAAATATATTTTTTCTTTCTTTTTACTGTATCTATATGATATGATGGATACTTAAAATGACTGCAATTATCATTTCACAATATATATGTCAAACCATTATGTTGTGCACCTTAAATTAATACAGTGATGTATGTCAATTATATCTCAGTAAAACTGGGAAAAGGGTCCACCTTTAAGACTGGCTTCAAAAGGAAAATAAGAAACCAGTCATTTTTCCCTAAGTACTATAATACATTAAGGACAGGTGTAACTCTAAACGAGCAATACAGGAACAAAAGTTTTTGTTTTTTCTTTTTTTAAATGCGAACTCCACAGTGGATGATCTGAATCAAGGCTAAAAGATTGTAGCTATTTATATGGAGACAACATCTTTTGAAACCATAGTTTTTAAGCAAACAAAGATTCATTTCTGCAATCAGTTATGAATTCATTTCATTGCATGAGAAGCAATGGATATAGTTATGATTTTCAATTCATCTTGACAAATATTTACTGAGTTTACCAAGAACCGTAATATATCTAGAGAGAATGACATATCAAGGAGAAATAGAACCTTGAGAGGAACGTGTAGCAGTGAATACAAACATGGGAAACTAGACTGAGCATTGGTTAAGCAGTCTTAGAAGTGAATAAACTGAGTTTGAAGCATGCTGTTTGAAATGTTAATGGGTTATACAACTTCTGTTACCTAATAATAAATTGTAAATACTAATACTGAGCTCATAAAATTGCAAGGACTAGAGATACACATTTGGGATTTGTTTGCACAGACGAATTAAAACCAAATGAGTGAATGAGATGGCCAAGGAATATGTAAAAAGAGGATTATGGACAAAACCTCAGTAAACACGTTCACTCATGAGGAGATGGAAGCCAGACTAATGAAGGGACTGAGAGGGAACTGTTGAAGATAAAGGAAAATTATGTGACTTGTGGCTGAAGCAACAAGCAAAGAGTGATTCTACAATATCAAATGATAGAAGGGCACGGAGGCATTTGAATGGTTAAAGGATGTTGGACTCTCTTATCATGAGAAAGCTGAAGACCTCGGCAGAATCAGCAGCATAGCAGAGGCAGAGGCGGCTGAACGCACAGGCCTGATCTCATCTGCTGGCACACGTTTGCTAAGCCAAGGTTTCAGGGGAGGATGAAATGGAGGAATAAAGTTTGTACTAATGTTATTGATATTACATTGATATTACAAATGTATACCTATGGCTGATTCATGCTGATATCTGACAGAAAACAACGAAATTCCAAAAAACAATTATCCTTCAATTAAATAAATAAATTTTAAAAAAGTAAAACAAAAAATTTAATTGATAAAGAAATGTCGTAGAGATGGCAGGAAAGCATAGATGGCTTCATGTGTTTATGAAGAGGTCACAGAATTTGTTTTAGCTGAGAAGACACTCACTTAAAAATTCCCATCCCTTCATTTATTTCATTATCTTATTGCACCATATTAGGTGCCAGGAACTGTTTAAGGTGCTTTACATATGTTAATATTAAGCCATTGGATCCTCCCAACAATCTCATAAAGTAATTTATTTTAACTCCATTTTACAAATGCAGAAACTGAAACACAGGGACATTTAACACCTAAGCGTCAGACAGCGCGAACACTGGAGTTTTTCTGATTTCAATATCATGCCCTCAACAACCATGTTCTTTTACTACATATTAAGAGTAGTTTTAGCTAAAATACTTACCTGTTCCAAGAAACAGGACGTTGTATGTACCATCAGCAGCATTCACTCGGTCCACAGCTATTTTTGTGTACTTATAGTCGGTGCCTATACGAACAATCAAAGGCCTTCTATGTACTGGGTAGATGGAATTGTACATGAGGGGGTGGTTTCGAATAAAAGTGACAACATCATCTGGGAACTCCTTCGTGGTTCGCATATTGGGTGTAAATGCTCCTCCTGGGCACTAAAAAAATATTTTTAAAAGGACTACATTAATACAATTGTAACTTTATGTTAATAATAATCAAAAGACCTCTATTTTTCAAAATACGTAGGAGCTCAAGTTGTTGTAAGTGTATTTGCTAACTACTGAGGAAAAAACAGCATGATTATACATAGTACGATCTACAGAAAATAAACATAAAATATATATAATTTGATCATTTAAATAGGCTAAGTCCAAGTATCCTGTCCTGTTTGTTTTCAGAGTGAAGCTGATGTCATTTGGTTCATGATGTAACTTATCACCTTTCTCATCCATCACTTTTATACTTCTTATCCTTTGCCAGATTCAGTGTTGCTAGAGACAAAAAAATGCTCTTGCGGATATAACCTAATGCTGCTGTGTGTTAGTTGCTCAGTTGTGTCCGACTCTTTGCCACCCCATGGACTGTAGCCTACCAGGCTCCTCTGTCCATGGAATTCTCCAGGCAAGAGTACTGAAGTGAGTCGCATTTCCTTCTCCACTAATGCTGCTACTGGCTAGAATAAATTAGATTATCATCAAATTCAATCAGAACTCTAAGGCAAGACTTTCATTCCATCTGATCCCCTCCCTACCAAAGAGGACTCTCTGAAGTTGGAGCTTGGATTGGATATGGTCAATACACCTGGTAATTTCCCTCTGGAAAACTCCAGTAACTTCCACTACTCTCAGAATAAAATCCCAGCAACTAAGCATGGCTATAAGCTCCTGAGTGTCTGGGCTGCATTGCGTCTACCACGGCCATGGTCTTGCTCTTCCTGAGCCTCAAGTCAGCTCCCCATCGAGGACCCTGGCACTTGCTGTTCCCTACCTGGATTACTCTTCTCCAGGCAACGCCATGGTTTTCTCTGTTGCCTCATTCAGTTCTCAGCTCAAAAGTAACTTTCTTTAAGGTGATGAATTAAAAATAGCTCCCCATCACCATTTCTACCCTCTTATTTCCTTAGCTTGCTTTATTTTTTTCACAGCTCTGTATACCTGTGTGTAATATATTTGTTGTTTGTATCTTTATTGTCTGTTTCTTCCTCTAGAAGGTAAGCTGTGAATTATTCTCAACTGGGTATGTTTTGTTCATTATTTTACCCTCAGACCTATAATAAAGCTGACAAATATTAGATATTTGACAGAGTAGTTGGATGAGTGAAATACTCTATGATATCTGTCATCCAATTTTGGTGTAGGGGCTATATGAAACAGGGGCATTAATTCTGGTGAGGAGGGGAAAGATTCAGAGCATCAGGTATAAGGAGGCAGAGAGAAAGCAGTAATGAGACCTAAAAATGACTGCAGGACAGTTTCAGCAGTTCTAGCATGACAAGGATTTCCAAGAAGAGGATTCCATTTACAAGTCACCTGAGGACAAACTCAAGGGCAGGCTGGGAGGTGCTGAAGCTTGAAACTTGAACACATGCACTAATAGGAGCTGAGTATCAAGGTATATGAGCAACGTATAATCTTTTTTAACACATAAAACATTATTTGTCTAACCCTATCAAACACTGTCAATATCTCTACTTTCAGAAACAAAAATACTTGGTTATATTTTTTTTAAACAAAAGCACTACTGCTCTAGTTTTCATTTATCCTCTTTAGAGAGGTACAAATTGAAAGGAAAGCAACAAATCAAGCTTCCTGATCAACAGAAATAGGTACAGTGTCTGTGGTGAATAGCAAGATGTGATACAGTAAGTAATAAATGAAAATAACAGTTTATTTAAATGTGGCAGTGAAGACTTATTTCTAGGTGACTGCTCCTATGCAGGAATATAAATCTAGTGTGGTTAAATTTCAAAGGAAAACAAAAATGTAGAATTTTATGTGATGGGAATACCAGACTACCTTAGTTATCTCCTGAGAAACCTGTATGCAGGTCAAGAAGCAACAGTTAGAATAGATATGGAACAACAGACTGGTTCCAAATTCAAAAGGAGTATGTCCAGGCAGTATACTGTCACCCTGCTTATTTAACTTCTATGCAGAGTACATCATGTGAAATGCCAGACTGGATGCAGCACAAGCTGGAATCAAGATTGCCAAGAGAAATCGCAATTACCTCAGATATGCAGATAACATCACCCTAACAGCAGAATGCAAAGAGGAGCTAAAGAGTCTCTTGATGAAAGTGAAAGAGGAGAGTGAAAAACATGGCTTAAACCTAAATTTGTAAAACCTGGAAAAAGTGGAAATAGTGACAGATTTTATTTTCTTGGCCTCCAAGATCACTGCGGATCACGGCTGCAGCCACAAAGTTAAAAGACGCTTGCTCCTTGGAAGAAAAGCTATGATCAAAATAGACAGCATGTTAAAAAGCAGACACATTACTTTGCCAACAAAGGTCCATCTAGTCAAAGCTACCAGTATTCATGAATGGATGTGAGTGTTGGACCATAAAGAAGGCTGAGCACTGAAGAACTGATGCTTTTGAACTGTGGTGTTGGAGAAGACTCATAGGAGTCATTTGGACTGCAAGGAGATCAAACCAGTCAATCCTAAAGGAAATCAATCCTGAATTTTCATTGGAAGAATGGATGCTGAAACTCCAAAACTCTGGCCAACTGATGCGAAGAGCCAACTCACTGGAAAAGACTCTGATGCTGGGAAAGACAGAAGGCGAGAAGAGAAGGGGACAACAGGGGATGAGATGGTTGGATGGCATTGCTGACTCAATGGACATGAATTTAAGCAAACTCCGAGAGATTGTGAAGGACAGGGAAGGCTGGTGTCCTGCAGTCCATGGGGTCACAAAGAGTTGGACAGGACTGAGCGACTGAACAACTGCCAAAATTTTAATGTTAGCCCAGTGCAAAAAGAAAAACAACTTTAGGGACCAAATGCAACATGGCAATCTCTGGGTTAAATTCATGTAATGGCTATCCTACAATGTCAGTGCTTCTGAGCCATTACTGCCAGGCAGTCCTACATTTGCAAATAAGTCTTCGCAAACTATGAATGTGCCCTCCCTCATTTGAATTGTATCACCTGATGCTGGGAGTGACTGGGGGCGGGAGGAGAAGGGGACGACAGAAGATGAGATGGTTGGATGGCATCACGGACTCTATGGACACGAGTCTGAGTGAACTCCGGGAGTTGGTGACCGACAGGGAGGCCTGGCGTGCTGCGATTCACGGAGTCGCAAAGAATCGGACACAGCTGAGCGACTGAACAGAACTGAATGCAATTTTTAGGACTTCCCTGGTGGCTCAGACAGTAAAGCGTCTGTCTACAATGCGGGAGACTCGGGTTCGAGCCCTGGGTTGGGAAGATCCCCTGGAGAAGGAAATGGCAATTCATTCCAGTACTATTGCCTGGAAAATCCCATGGACAAAGGAGCCTGGTAGGCTACAGTCTATGGGGTCGCAAAGAGTCGGACACGACTGAGCGACTTCACTAATGCAATTTTTAGACTAACTTTAACCAGTTAACATTACTAGAATATTTTGTAGTACTAGTAAATATAGTTCTCTTTTTGTAGAAAGGCATAAGGAGTAATTCAATGACTTCACTAAAGAGAGATAATGAGACAAGTAATAAAACTAAGCTTCTCATTCATTATCCCATTAACAAGACTTTCATCTAGGGTTCATATGCTTGTCTTTTAGGCAAAAGTATTATATTCAAATATGCATATTTATAAATTAACTACAATAAAAGACCAAACGAGCACAAACAATTCCATGTGAGTATATTCTAAACTGATGAAAGTGTTCCATACTTCTGAAAGATGTAGTGTTATGGGTATTTTCCACTGTCATTTCTCACACAAAGTGGAGAAAGGGAAACACAACAACCAGAAGACGCATGTGGATCATGAGTTTTCACCGAATGAAAACATGGAAAGTACAAACGCATGGGCAATTTAAATAGCTCCAGCCCTTCAGAAAACACCACTTAAAGGATGGTTTCCTGAGCTGTCTTCTTAAATATTTGCAACCATTGTTTTTATACATTCCAGGATTATCCAAAATTAGCATAGATTACTAGGCAATTTCTATAATTTCCAGCTAGCAATTACTTCCATAAGCTTTTATTAAATTACACGTGTCTAGTTTCTGGGTTTTACTTAATGGTAAATGAAATTTAGCTAAAAATTATGTTTCAGTTGCTCACAACCATAGTTACTAAATGTTGTGTGTGCTCAGTTGCTCAGTCGTGTCCAGCTCTTGGTGACCTCTATGGACTGTAGCCCTCCAGGCTCCTCTGTCCATGGGATTTTTCCAGGCAAGAATAATGGAGTGGATTACCATTTCCTCCTCCAGGGGAACATCCCAGAAATTGAACCTGCATCTCGATATCCTGGGTCTCCTGCATTGTCAGATAAATTCTTTACCACTCAACCATCCAGGAAGCCCAGTTATTAAATAGGTAACCCAAATAAATCAACTGCAATCAATTATTTTATATTCATTCAAATGTTCTCCATGTGGGACTTTTATATTATAGTCACAATAAACTTTTTACTTGGAAACAATGTCTCCTAGTAAAAGTATATTTTCAAAATTACAGAAGAATTCCTTTAGTTAATAATTAATTTTTTCCCATTGATTCAGGGCCTAAATCTTGCAGATAAGAGAAAGAATGAATGACAATGATGTGACAAGAATGAAAACTGATTACCCTTTGCAGACTATCTGGACTTGTGAGTTTGCTCAGTATAAAACTGTCAAGTATAAAAAAGATGCAATTAACATATCCCTCACCTTGTGAAATATGAAAGCATGTGTACTGAAACCTTAAGAAAATGTAATACCCACATGCTACTATAAAATAAAGCCTTTATCCATTAACTGGGCGGCTGTCTCATTCATAGGAAGGATAATTTTGCTCTACAAATAGTCATTAAGTAATTTTGGTTAAACTTCCCCTTCAGGTATTTGTTTTCCTCTAGTTTTAGCTCTCTGTTTATCAAGTGATAATAAGCATTCCTTTCTTTGTGTAAAGACATTTTAAGTGTTTCGATTACTAAAGTGCTAAAGTGAAATGCTAGGAACAATGAGGATGCCATGTATCTTACCAGGAAGTATCTCTAATTTCCTTCCTATTCTCAGGTATTCCTGAGTATCTGCTCCTAATCCACTCACCCATTATACTGGTTTTCAGCATTAATGTGTTCACATATCAATTCATATGTCAATCTTTTGGATAGCTTTTATTCAAATTGCATTTTGAAGCGCTCAGCGGGGGATTTAAGGATAGGAAGCAACCACTGTCTTCTAGACACAAGTGTTCTATGGACATATTCAAAGTAACATAACAATTGTGACATATAATTTAAGATAAATGTAAAATAAAAATAGAGTTTGACTCACAATCAATAAGAACCAATATTTTTAAAATGAATTTATCAGAGAACTTAAGGCTACTAGAGTTAGTGAAGAGGTTTAGAGATTTCAAAAATAGTTTGGAATATTCTGGCAACTACAATGCCTGGAGCAATCCTAAATCACGAAGCACCAAGTGAAGGGAAGAAGTAGGAGTTGACACTAAAGACAGGTAGCAGAAAACAAAGGCAAATCTAATTACAGAAGGAGTACCCAGCACGTTCAAAAGGAGCTTGACCTAACACTTGAAGGACAAATGGCGTGTGGATAAATAAATGGACATAAATAAATGACATTCTAGAATCTGGGCTAGTTTTTAGTCTTTGAAACTTGTGTTCTGAAAGAAATTGATCTGATGTTTAAACCCTTGGTAATCTGGGCCCTTTACTTAAAGTCCAAAGAATTAAATAGCTGAAGACTTGAATTTATGCACCAGCTGGCCCTCATTTTTCTGGTATTTATCCTCCATGACTTAAAAGAGCCCTTTGTTGCAGTCCAGCTAGCCCATGCAGAGCTTCTAGGACTCACTGATTAATTTCTATCTCTGCCTTGTAATGTACACAGTAACCTTTGCCTGAAGCATCCTTCCTTACTTCTTCAAATTATCCACAACTACCCTTCAGGGCCAGGTCAATCTCACATATTTTTACATGCCTTTCCAAACTAGACTGTCCCATGACAATCTCTTTTTTCTCTAGATTTCAATAATATTTATTGTCTGATTTATTCACATGCCTTGAATACTTATGTGAAACAATATGTAATTAACTTTTCATGTCTATATGCCTTCTGTGTTGAATTTTATTGTAAACTATGCTAACAATGTTTTAAAATATCTATGAGGAACTGAAATGCTTCTACTGTAAAAACAACTAGAAGATGCATGCAATTGACAAAAGTGTCAGCAAAAATGTTTCTCTTTTTCTTCTTGAATTTATGCACCAGCTGGCCCTCATTTTTCTAGTATTAACTTTCTATTAACTATGTAGATCATACATTTTCTGTGTTCTTTTGCGGCACCAGGGTGTAGACCTATTCAAAGCACAGTGAATGAAGCAGATGGTTCTGGTCCACTTATAAACACATGTTAAAACTGATCATTTTCATGAGGTTCTGCTTTAACAGTATGGGGTAAGCAAACACAGTCACAGTCTTCTACAGAAGCTTATACATGTTGCATCAGAATAATGTTATATGTTAGCTCAGCCACAGAGAGAATCTGCAGTCTTTGGCTGCCCTTTGCAAATACCAAAGGTGTCCTGTTTCTTCCACAAACTTGTATTACTTATGGAAAAACATTATGACACAATTGGCAGGCTTCTTCCTACTGACTTGGGCTTGCTGGTTGGGACAGTTTGCTAACACAGCTATCAACCCTGCTTTACGAGAAGCACCTACAGGGAACATTAGAATGAGGGTATCAGATTTCTGCGAGTGTCATTTCTTTAAGAATCCAGTCATACAGTTATGAGGTTGACCCAACAACTGGACTACATAGGGAATTAAAGTATGATGATCATAGTTGATCTTACATTGGGAGGACTTCAGAGGCAACATTCTTAACCCTAGAGAAAAAGCAATGTTTTGGGTCACTTGGCTGTGAGTCTTCTGGCTACATGAATGGATATTAAACCTTAAAAACCTAGGAAAAAGACATATGCAGACTGCTCTGAGTCAGAGAGCTGACTTCATGGTGTTTTGCTCAGTAAAGGGTGGAGGGACTGAATCTTCAGGAAGGTATGCTTTTCCAGGAGGAGTTCCAGAGGTTATTCCTCCACCCAGCCTTTTTTATTCTCTAAAGATCACTCATCTGACAACTTTTTTTTTATTTTAAAGGAGCTGCTGTGATCTCAACACCAGATGTAAGCAACCACATTATAGAAATATGTCTCAAGCACTGACAGCTCACTCCCTTTTTTCACAGAGTCTGCTCCAGATGTGCCACTAAGCCCTGGCTTATTTCACACTGCTTTGGAAGAGGAAAAATGCTTATGCTTAGGAGCTCAGAAATAATGCAAAGTGGGACTGTTAGCAGAATCTTCTAATTTGGCAGTGGTTTACATGCTTTACTAAAAAGGAATTATCTACTCTCATGTTTTATGTACAATAGAAGTTTGACATGAGTGTTTTTCTCACTGTCATTCTCAGAGTCTTTCTGAGCTGCCACTGGGTGAAGAGTCTTATGAGGGACTGTGGGACCAAGGCGGGTGGTTTTCTTCAGAGGGAAAAATATCCTAATTAGTAACATCGTCAGTTTCCATGATGCAGGACTCCATCCATGACTGATTTCAAATTGCTACTATGATCTCTTTGACTGAGATGAGGTGAATGCAATCTCTTCTTGCCAGTGAGGTACAAGCTGACTCCAGCACTCATAGAGCTCTGAGCCCTCAAACTGTTATTTACTTGGCATGGCTCTCCTTTATGTGTATCTGAGGTACTTATCTTAAGGATTTATGGGAGAAAATGGAATTTTATTCAGTTCACAAATCAATTGCTCCTGTATTAATCTCACATGTATTTTGTTCAATAGAGTAACTGATGAAAACAAATGCAACCACAACCATCTCTTAATTTTCTGATTTAAGATGAAACAGTGACTTGATCCAATTCAAATAGCAAGTCATTCTCAAAAATATGACATATCTTTGGATACATTATCAGTGAATAATTTGAAAATACACGAATTACATTCAATGAAATAATGCGAGCCTTGAGTCATGATGGATTTTGAAAGTTATTCAGCTTTCCCTTCTTTTATATAATTTTCTCAGCAGGGGATCTTCCTGATCCAGGGATTGAACCTACATCTCTTACATTGCAGGCAGATTCTTTACTGTCTGAGCCACTGTGGTCTTCCCAAGTGGATATCCTGGAGAAGGAAATGGCAACCCACATCAGGATTCTTGCCTGAAGAATTCCATGGACAGAGGAGCCTGGTGGACTACAGTCCATGGGATCACAGAGTTAGACATGACTTACCACGTGCCCGCGTGTGTACACACACACACACACACACACACACACACACACATTAAGACCATGACCACTGTCCTGAAAAAACTCAGTTCTGATCTGCCAGTGCACTGCCTACACCTTGAGCTGAAAAAGGTAGTTTTCAATCTACCCCTTAATAGAACAATGCTTCAAGACATGTTTATATTTGAATAACTCAAAACTTTTTCTTTGAATTATAACCTCACTTTCATTGTCATTATTTGCTCACAAACAGCATTTTATTTCCTTGAGAAACATACAATACATAATTTTTAACTAAATATATTCCTAAAATTGAAATAGCTTTGCAGATTGATTACTAAATTAATTCTCACATGAGGATAATTTCATTAAAATAGATGAAATTTCTTCCTGCAGCATTATTATAATTTGACAAGAACTAAAAGATAAGCACTTGGTGAAATAAATAAAATTGAGAAAAGCAATTTGAATTCAAATTAGTAGACTACCTCCAAAATGTTACCATTTTCCAAGCTATAGTTTCTATGCCATTAAAATTAGGAAAATATCTCTTCCCTATCTAACATATCCAGCTGTCTTAAAATATAAATGAGATTTTATTATTAATATCAAGAGCATTTAGAAAAAAATGTATAGAATTCTATAATATGCATATTTGTAAAACCCCAAGTATAAGAACTCATCCAGTGAAACATTATAATGAGTATACCAGTAGGTCTATGTTTGTATTTAATTAACATCAACATGATATTCATTTCTCAGTAAGTTATATCTTTTTAAAAAGTAAAGTAACAAAGAACATTTGCTGGATACTTACAGTTCCAGGGCGAGGATACGGAATTCTCCCCTGATAGGAAATCAGCTGATGATTGGGCCCTTCTTTGTGTGCAAAAGGCCCATTAAACACAGTCTGTATATCAGAGAAATGATACACACATACTGCTGATCCTTTAAAAACTGAGCTGAAAAAAAAGAAAACAGAAAAATATTAATTTTACTATTTCCTCAATTTTAAAGTGATTGTATTGGTCATAATGTTGTGCACCTGAAATCGTCACAACGTTGTTATTTGACTATGCGTGCTCAGTGGCTTCAGTAGCGTCTGCTTCTTTGTGATCCCATGGACCACAGCCCACCAGGCTCTTCTGTCCATGGGGCTCTCCAAACAAGAATATTGGAGTGTGTTGCCATTTCCTCCCTCCAGGGGATCTTCCAACCCAGGGACTGAGCCCATGTCTCCTCAGTCTCCCATTTTGCAGGTTGATTCTTTACCACTGAGCCACTGGGAAAGCTCAATTGCAATGTAAAATAAACAGTTAAAAATAAATAGATAAATAAATTTATATACAACTTAAAAATAAATGGCAAAATCAATGATAAAAAGTTGAATGTTATGGTACACAAGTTAAGCAAAAAAACTTTTGAAATAGCCATTGATATAAAAAGCATTAAGACATTTATTTACAGTCATCCATGAACGTAGTAGACATTAAGTTATAAAAAAGGACTCAATGAATCTGGCCCAAAATATAGAACAAATCAAAGTAATTTCTAACTGGTTTGTCTTGGCACCAAAAAAAGAACTGATGATTTATTAAAAAATATGATTTGAATTCTAAGTCACTATTGATACAGCCTATCATAGTTTAACTCACAAAATAAATCTTACTGATAAGGGAACACTCTATCTCCTTGTCTTAAGATTATTTTAATGTAAAAGTGCTCTTATAATGTCATAAATAATTAAAGAGTTGACAGAATGTTTTTATAATTACTATTACTCAATAAAGGTTATTGTTTAACTCATACAATTTATTTGTTTAATAATTACCTTGATGTTGTAAAAATGCCATACACTAGCGTTGTCCTTGGGTTATCCATTTCCAGCAGAAATACATCCTCTGTAAGAGGGAAAAATAATTTTTTAAAGTTTCCAAATATTTAAAAAATTTACCCTAAGAGAACAATTTCAACTATGAAAAGTATTATTCAGAAAGATATTCCTACAGCATTATTATAATTTGACAAGAACTAAAAGATAAGCACTTGGTAGAATGAATAAAATATTCAGTTCAGTCGCTCAGTCGGGTCTGACTCTTTGCAATCCCATGGACTGCAGCACGCCAGGCTTCCCTGTCCATCACCAACTCCCAGAGCTTACTCAAATTCATGTCCATTGAGTCAGTGATGCCATCCAACCATCTCATCCTCTGTTGTCCCCATCTCCTCCTGCCCTCAATCTTTCCCAGCATCAGGGTCTTTTCCAAGGAGTCAGTCCTTAACATCAGGTGGCCAAAGTACTGGAGTTTCAGCTTCAGCATCCATCCTTCCAGTGAATATTCAGGATTGAGTTCCTTCAGGATTGACTGGTTTGATCTTCTTGTTGTCCAAGGGACTCTCAAGAGTCTTGCCCAACACCACAGTTCAAAAGCATTAATTCTTCAGCGCTCAGCTTTCTTTATAGTCCAACTCTCACATCTATACATGACTACTGGAAAAACTATAGCTTTGACTAGATGGACCTTTGTCGGCAAAGTAATGTTTCTGCTTTTTAATATGCTGTCTAGGTTGGTCATAGCTTTTCTTCCAAGGAGCAAGCATCTTTTAATTTCATGGCTGCAGTCACCATCTGCAGTAATTTTGGAGCCCAAGAAAATAAAGTCTGTCACTGTTTCCATTGTTTCCCCATCTATTTGCCATGAAGGGATGGGACTGAATGCCATGATCTTAGTTTTCTGAATAAACACTAAAAGAATTTTTGAGGACTATTGCCTTATGGAAATCATGTTAATAAAATAATATTAAGTAGAAGAGGCATAACATTATTTAATATGAACTAGACTGAGTGACTGAACTGAACTGAACTGAGAACCATGTAAACCTTTAAACTATACATCAGAATACAAGAAGATGACCAGTCAGCATTTCTGGTTGACAAACCTACAGAAATTTTTATGTTTCTTCTTTTTTTTCCTGAAATTTCTAAATATCCTTTAATGATAAAATACTACATTTTAATTTAAAAAGTATTACAAATCTCAATTTCTTTTTAACCTAGGGTTAGAATTTGAACATGGAAGAAAAGTTTTTCACAATGACTTTATAAAGTAAGACCTTTTGTCTTTCAATCAAAATTGCTATAATCATTTTAAACTATATGGAGGCAAAAGGAAAATTACAGATGGTGAGGTGCAGGTGCAATAAATGACAGAATCTGGGAGTAGATTTCTGATGGCAAATCTCAATAATAACCAATTGTTGTAAATACAAGAAATATCTGGATTTAGGGGCCTTTTTGCAAATAACATTCTTTCTGACCAATACAAAGAAAGATGTATTTTTATTCACAATAAATTTAGGACATCTTAAGTAATAAAGTAATAACCCCTAGTCTTTCTATGTGTGAACAAAGGTTGGCACTGTCTAGCTCTCCCTAAAATAAGGAGAAACTGAAACATCCCAAGTCACTGAAACATAAATATACAATACTTGCAAAGAATTCGGGAGGAAATAGTGACTAGGTTATAACACAAAATCATACTTAAAACTTTTTTTCTAGAAAAAACTGAAGTAGAAATTTGTGTTTCTATGATCAACATAATGGCTTTTCAGGAGACCAAATGTCTACTTCAGTTGTTGTAACTGCTAGAACCATATTTGCACATGAATTTGAGCAAACTCCGGGAGATAGTGGAGGGCAGAGAAGCCCGGTGTGCTGCAGTCCACGAAGTAGCAAAGAGTTGGACTTGATTTAGTGACTAAACAACAACAGAATCATATTATAACACCTTTTGATTACTTGCCTCATCAATCATTTTATACTTTAATGAATTAAAGCAAAATAAAAATCATTTCTAAACATAACTTGGTAAACATGATACTATGATATGTACCAAGTTATTCTGGTTAAAAAGAGAACCGTTCGTTGGTAGAAAGGAATCAGATTTTCTGTCCTTATTTGACCTGGAACGTATAACCCTTCTGACGTCGCACATGCTGAGAATATTTGGTCCCAGGGTCACCAAGAAGAACTAAAACTGGAGAATAAGTCTAATTTCCACTCTGACACTTCTCTAACCTTTAATTCTCTTTATTAACTGTGGTAAAAATGTATAGCTATATTTTCATGCAAATTGATTTTAAACTAGAATATCTGAATTCAAACATATTTGAAATACACAATCATTTTTAAAAAGCACAAGAATATAATTACTTATATATAAATTATACAAGTACTTCTCTCTGTCAGTCTCTATGACACATATACAAACACACATACAGAACACACTGATCTATATATCATGGTGGATTCAACAAACTATGTTTCAGCAGTGCACTCAGGGGTAAGAAAGATTTAAAAACTACTTCAGGAAATTCATGAGTAGTACCCAGATCATTAATTCAGAATTGTAAACTTTACAAACTCTCTTTCAAAAGCATTTTTAAATCTCACATTTATGTACCTAATTCATCAAAGTGTGTCTCTGGGCCATCTTCATCAGTTACTGAGCACACCAGCCTCGCCTTTAGGAAAGTAGTCCACTTGTTGACAAGGCTACGCAGTCCACCGGTGTCATTCTGAAATCATTTTGAAAACATATTTCAGACTGCTTAAATAAACATTGAAATGTATTTAAAATTGAATTTGGATTCTTATTATTTGGGGATTTGTTATAATCTGAAGGATGGAAATGTTAACCAAATCTGCATATCAATAAAGAGGAATAGTTGTTATCTGCTGCTGCTGCTACTGCTAAGTCACTGCAGTCGTGTCCGACTCTGTGCGACCCCATAGACGGCAGCCCACCAGGCTCCCCCGTCCCTGGGATTCTCCAGGCAAGAACACTGGAGTGGGTTGCCATTTCCTTCTCCAATGCATGAAAGTGAAAAGTGAAAGGGAAGTCGCTCAGTTGTGTCCGACTCTTTGCGACCCGACGGACTGCAGCCTACCAGGCTCCTCCATCCATGGGATTTTCCAGGCAAGAGTACTGGAGTGGGCTGCCATTGCCTTCTCCGAGTTGATATATAGTAATTTAAAAAAACAGTTATACTGTTATTCTTCTATTTTCAGTTCAACTGAAAATGTATCAAACTGAATTGAATAAACACATACACCTCAAAACTTTCTAAATATCTCACTGTCTTCAACACAAACATAAATTAATGTATACAGGGAATCTGGCAGATTCTACAGTGGTCAGGAGAGTGGGTTTGTACTTATGCCAAGTAGTTCCCATTACTTCTATTTTCCTGCCTTCATTTCTCTGCATTATTATTTAATTCTTAATATTTCTAATCAGATGATTTATATGCATATTTCTCTGGTGAGGGCAGAGAAAATGGTATTTGGATCATTCACAAATAGTCTCTATTGATAACATTTTTTTTCCTGTACACCCTGAAGCCTTTTACCTCAGCAGGTGGTCTTACCGCCTTGTTCCAAACGACTGAGAAGCAGATGAGCTCCACCATCAGTGGAATATTGCAGCACTTTAAATTATACTACTTTAAACATTAAATGCTCTAAGAAATGCTTGTGTACAAAAGATGCTAATCATAAATACATCAGGATAAGCCTGTAATACTCCTATGTGAGAAGACATCATGCGTTTTGAGTCGTGGGCTTCCCAGGTACCTCAGCGGTAAAGAACCTGTCTGCCAATACGGGAGACGAGGGTTTGATCCCTGGGTGGGGAAGATCCCTTTGAGAAGAGAATGGCTACCCACTCCAATATTCTTGCCTGGGAAATTCCAGATACAGAGGACCCTGGCTATAGTCCATAGGGTCACAAAAGAGTTGTACATGACTTAGCAACTAAACAACAACAACATGTATACTCACTGTTGATTAACAAGAACATTTTGATCCCTGTTTGTAACTAGAACTGTAGTGTAATTAAGCATTTCTTAATTTCACTATTGTAGACAATTCTTCAATATTTGTCTTTTACTGTTGCTTTGCTGTATTCAGAAGAACTGCTTTATTTCTTTCTATAGTATACAATTTAGCAATTTGTTTTTAATACTAATACTTTAAATGCAAAAGCAAAGTTAATAAAAACTGCTAATTTTTATAAAAGCATGACAAATTTCCTTGGATTGATTTTTTACTGAAATAGTATGCTTATCTCATATGACTAATGTGAAAAAAACATTAAGTCTAAATGTATGCTTTTAATATTTTATTAATTGGTAATAGAAGATAATAAAAAGCAGGAAGATAAACTTTTCAAAAAAGAAAATGTGTTTATAAAACATGAATTTCTTACTCTTCCAATTAGAACAACTTTAATACTTACCGGACATATTCTAGCAATCATGGAATGAATCTGTTTCGTACTCCTGCTATTGTCAGCCAGCTTCTCTTTGAAGAAGAAATACACCTTAGCATCGTTTGGATCAGTGCCATCTGGTATGACATGTGCATCCACAAACATAGGTTCTAGAAAAAAATACAAAGATGATATATATAGTCATGATGAAAACCCTTCTGCTCTCCATCCATGTAGACCACAGACACGTGCTTTCTCCATCTTTGGTATAAAGGAACAATTCAACATTCATAGGCAAAAAGTCTAAAAGCAATTAATTATATTCACTAAACATACTGCATTTGGAATGTCAAGTGCCACAAAGTACAGCTATAACATTATAGCTTCAACTATTTTCCTCTGTCTGCAATATATTCTGAAAGTACAGTAATTGCAAAATGTGTGCCTTGATGAGTTTTAAAAAATTGAAGTTTTTTACCAGCTATTTCCCATGGGATCTGATAGCCATTTCACAGAAAAAAAAGTTTGTTTTTAAATGTGTGGCTTTCAATCTAGTACATATAAATTCAAATTCACTGAAGCAGAATGAAGAGTTCAGAGTCCAAGATCTGAAAAACACATTTTTCTTAAAATACAGCATGTGAAATGAAGGAGAAACTTTTCAAGACAAAAAATGTAGTCATTTGAAGGCATAGAAGGATTCCTTATTTCAAGAACAAAACAACCTTTAGAATACTCTATTTCCAGATGTACTGGAGGAAAAATCTGAAGAAGTAAATGGACAATCAATGCTTTCTTATGCTGGTCTATCAGTGAAATAGGATGCTCAACTATAGTGATTCATGCTTAGCTGTGCAATGTTGAGTGAATTGCCAAATTTAAGGTCAGTTTAAACTATCCCAAGGGTGAAACGACAAAGATCTTAGTTTCTTCCTCCTCTAAACAATAGCAATTGTACAATGGAGCAACTGTACAATGGAAGTGTACATTAAAGTCAAATGAGCACTTTCCATCATGTGAATTCCATGTGACCCCCCAAATAAGAAACATCTGAATACTGAATATAATAAAATTAGCATACTTATGGTTTCCATAAATTATTGGTCAATTTGTGAAAAAAATAATATATACCACTTTTATAGCTTTAGAATCTAAGCATAAAACAATTAGGAAGAGCTTCTAAATAAGCCCTACTCATTATATCTGTCATAAATTTTGGAAAAATTTTAGATTTGGCATTAAAATACAAAAGCAGACCAAATGAATAAATGACACTTCATTGTAATATGTTAGAATTAAACAACTGGAGAAGATTCTTGTCTATAGGCCCATATGATGAATATCACTGTCACTTTATTATTAATATATCCTATGATAATTCTATAATTGTTAATAAAGAGTTACAATGTGAAACCTGGATCATTTCATTCATATATTTAGCCTAAATATTTAAAATCACAGAGTACAAAACTGTTGTCACTCATAATTTTTTAACAATTTTAATGTAATTTTCATTATGATATTAAACAAAGTAGTTTAAAGTCTGGCTCTCAAAAAATGGATAAACTGTTATTTTACCACTTAGCCATTTGGAATTGTGTTGATCAGTTCTGACTGCATTCCTCTTGGTTAAACTTCGAAAAATAGCTGCATCTGTCCCCATGAAATCTATATACATTCCAGAGAAAAGCTCTTCATCTATAAAAAAGCAAATGTCAACAAAATTAAAAGCAAATCAAATGTTTTAAAGGGTATTTTAAAAATCTGCTTATTAGATCATGACATATATTATAGAGTATTTAAGTGTTTAAGTTGCTAATTGCTTTCCATTGTCCACCAAATAAAAAAATTTGGATAAAGTTTAATCTGGTCTCATATATCACTACCAAAACAACATTTCCTATACAGAGATAAAATTCCTCTGCCTGACTTAGCTACACTAAATACCTATGTTCATATACTGTGTATCAGTAATGGCAGAAATAATATATAAATTAAAAAAAAGAAATGACTTACTTATTACTTGTTTAATCAGTAAAAACATATTCTAAGAATCAGAAGACTTGATTTCCAATTCTGGCAGGAATTAACAAACTGGAAATTAGGGATAAATCATTTAGCACCCTGAATCTCAATCTTCTATAGGAACTGGATTATGATCAGATAATTCTTGCTGTTTATTAAAAACTCTATGATTAACACAATTTCATCATTAAAAGTAGATGTTTTGTTCTTTGATGCTAGAAGGTTTCTATAAGATAAACAAAGTGCTACTTTATCAACTGTAGCACATAACATATTAACATTATGTTAATAATATAATACGATTTTAATAAACCATCTATAGCTTAACATATTAACTCATATAAAATAAAATTTAAAGACAAGAAAAAAGATATTTTAAGATTGAATTAATTTATCATTTTTATTGACAAAAATAAGATATCCTAATCTGTATGTGCATAACATTCAACATTTTGCTTCTTTGTTAACATCTACATTAATTTTTAGTCTAGTAAGGAGAGTAAATAGCAAATTGGTATGTGTGACTTTTTTGTACAAAACAATAGTTGAGTTGAAAAAATAATAAAGTTTATCAGGTCTGGCCCACTGACCTACCAAGCATCTGATATTCTAGAATTACTCCCCTCGCCACTTCAGATTGTGGTCATTTTGACAGAATTGAAACATTTTAGAGCATTCTAAGCTCACTGTTTAGTAACAAGCAATCCCAGTTGGATTAGGATAGAATGAAGAATGGAATGTTTTCAATATGTGCTCACCAGGTCACAAACTGGACCCCTACCAGTTAGCAAGTGGGTATGTCAGGCATTGTGTTGCCTTTTCTGCTTCCTAGTAGAGAGCTGAAGTCCATGGGGACAGATTATAGGGAGACAATGAAAAAAGAGTTGTATGAAAGGATTTTGAGCAATTAAGTTTCTTTACAATTTTGTGAATGTTTGTGAAGCATCTATGCAAGTATTCTGTAGATACAATGATTGTTAAATTGAGATAACTTTGTAATCAATTATTTCACAGCTTTGTTATACCCAATTATGCCACCAAAGAGTAGGTTATACATTTCTTATATTCAATAGATTTATTAGCACAGCTCTGAATTATAATCTCATATCCGTTTACAGGAAGAAAAAAAAAAAGGACACTCAGAGGATGGTTTATTGTGGAGGGGACTGATTCTAATCCTACTGCATACCACTTTTTTAGCTTTGTCTTAAAAGGGTTTCCCTGGTGGCTCAGTGGAAAAGAATCTACCTGCCAATGCAGGAGATTTGGGTTTGATCCCTGGGTTGGGAAGATTTCTTGGAAAAGGAAACGGCAACCTACAGCAGTATTCTTGTGTGGGAAATCCCATTGACAGAGGAGCCTCAAGGGTTACAATCAATGGGGTCACAAAAGAGTCCGACATAACTAAGTGACTAAACAATAAACATTGCAAAAGAATTAGATGGCTGATCTGTGTAGCATGGCAGAAGCCAACACAACATTGTAAAGCTACTTTCCTCCATTTAAAAATAAATTAAAAATAAAGAAATAATGATAAGATTATTTTAAAAGAGTTAGATGGTTAACTGGCTTCATTTCCTGTCATAAATTCTCAATAACTTTAACAGCAAGTTAAAATAATAAAGTTTCTTCTTTATTTTGTGTAAGAAACAGTTAATTAACATCACTTTGGAAATAATTTTAAGAGTAGAAAATCTTTTTCAGAATTTCATTGTAAGGTTTATGCAAAGATAAACTTGCTTCTTTTAAACTTTAATCCAAAAATATTTTGATTTCCAGTTGTACTTCCACTGACTAAAAAATATCTCAAGAGGTTTTGGATAGCTTCCTTAATAAGAGATGTCATCTGACTTCGATGTGCTACAACAATTACTAAAAATAGCAAAAGAACACTAGTGCATTGGGCCAGATGCCATGCTATATTGTGAAATTTGAAATTCTTCTAATTCTCAACATTTCTTGGCACTTTAATATTTTAACCAAATTATATAGTGCAATGCAATTGAACAGAAATGATAAAACATCAAATGGCAAAGTGAGATGGCTACACAAAGAAATGCACAATATTGGAGATAATATTACAGAGATAATCAATGGAATAAATAAAATGATAAATACAAGGTTATAAAACTTCATGCTCTTTTTAGTTTCAGCTAAGTTAAGCAAATTGTTTACTGATTTTCTTTGATAGTAAGAATCTTGTTAACCAAAATGTTAAAAAGTATAGTGTAAGAACGTGAGCCTAGGAATCAAAGTCTTAGGTCTTTGAAAAATGAAGACTAATTATTATCTTCATTTTGTAAATGAATCTAATTCGCTAAGGGCAAAATTATTACATGACTTATCATAGTTTAACAGAAAATTTTACAATGCCTTGTTTTAACTCTTTTTTGTCCTAAATAATACTTGATGAGATAAAATTTCTAGTATCAGTGTTAACAATAATTTTGAATTTCTAAGTTTAGAAATTCATGGCATTTAACTTGAAATAAGTGAAAACTTTTTATATTTATCTAATAGTATACAAATCATAGTTTCTAAAGGCAAATACTTTCTGAGACATTGCTTCTATTAAATAATATTTGGATACTTATTTGAAAATACTCTGCATCAGACTTAATTATATATCCTGCAGTTTCAAAGCTTTCTAATTTTTTGTCCTAATGATACACTTTCATTTCCTCCCTGACCAATCTGAATGACTATATGGAAATAATTTACTGGATAATTTCCAAGTTCACATTTTAGTCAATGCTGGAGTACTTATCTTAATTTAGTTTCCAGATCTGAGAAAGAAAGATGAGTTGCTTTTTAAAATGAATCAAAGCAAAGTCTGTTGAACATAATAATAATTTTCCCACCTGTTCTTTTGTTAAATGATGCGATTTTACCACTGGCAAAACATAGAGAAACAGAAAGGACAAAGTTTTTACTATATAATTGGCATACTGAAATTTAAGATTCATCTTATAGTCAACTAATGTTAAGTCAGACGTATTCCAGCAGTGTCTTAATTACATATTATAATATGTCTTAAGACATATTCTAGAGTGTCTTTCAAGTGAGTTATAGATAGGCACTGATGACTGAGACTCAAGTACATTGATTTGTTTATGTATGTGGCAGGGAGAAATTGGGCCTGATTCTTAACTGATATAATTTACAAAATATGAGGAAATAAAAAAGAGATTTTACTAGTACCTGTTTTTTTTGTATGGGAACTTTTAGACATTTCATAGGGAATGTACTTGGCTAACATATGCACTTTGCTATTTCTTCACATGAAAGAAATACCAGTTTTAATTGTTTGTAAAAGATAACTAAAACATCAGAAAAAGAGAATACACAAAATAACAACTACACTGAAATTTACTTCCTAATATATATTGATATATGTATACTTATTTATAAACATATGTATAGATACATACACTTTTTAAACAGTTGACTTACTCTATGAATGACATTAGTCATATTAGATGAAAAAAACACATGGCTATCATTTACTCATGAATATTCTTAGAAATAAGAAATTAGAATTTCTCACAACTTGCTTTCTATTATTTTACTCCTATACTATCATCCACACAACTATTCAAAATGGACATATGGTATAATGTATTTATTTTCTTTAATTTCCTTTTTTTAAACCTCCCCTTTTATTTTCCACTTACTGATCATAACAGACACTGTGTTCACATTGGGGTTGAAAGAGCAGCGTCCTTTTCCAGATTCACACTTGGAGTCAATCATGAAAACTTGGTCCTTTATTATAGATAAAATTGAAAATGTAAAAAAAAAATAAATTGCTTTATCTTAGTTAACCAATTGTTCTTTGGTAAAACAAAGCATCATGATGAATAACACGCCTTCTACTTGGTGGCTTATGCCTTCCCAATTTTACTATGTTAAAGTTTTCTTGGCCTATATGAAGAATGCATCTGTAAGTTATAAACTAACCTTAGCATGTCAAGTTCTCATCCTATTACACTCCCCATAAAGTTAATCCAACAAGTTCTCAAATTAACATCAATAAAAACACTTGGCTTAGAAAAATGGTACAGATAAGCCTATTCCAGTGTAAGAATAGAGATGCAGATGTGGAGAATGGACATGCAGACACAGGGGAAGGGGAGGGTGAGACAAATTGGGAGCTTAGGATTGACATATATAAATTACCACGTGTAAAAGAGAAAGCTGGTGGGAAACCTGCTCTAGAAGCTCAGCTTGGTGCTCGGTGATGACCTAGTGGGTGGGATGGGGGTGAAGTGGGAGGGAGACCCAAGAGGGAGGGGATATATGTCTACTTATAGCTGATTCACTTATTGTACAGCAGAAACTAACATTGTGAAGCAACTATACTAAAAAAATATTAAAAAATCAACACTTGGAAATCAAGGATCATTGTAAACCTGAACTAGATAGGTTGAACATTGTCCAAAAGAAGAAAACTGTTCACAGAGAAACAATGTGTATAAGGATTATGATACTTTCAAAATAATCAAGATCTTTTTTAAATATAAAATTTTATATTACCACTTTGTTATAGAAAGCATTGTACTAGATTTAACAAAATAATTCATAATTTAGTTTAAAATGCTTCATTTACTTATTCATTTACTTAACAAAAACTTAACAAGCATCTACTATGTGCCCAACACTGACAAAACATTGGGGACAGAGTAAACAAAACAGTCAAAAATTCTTACCTGTAGGTAATTTATAAACCAAAGATAGAGAATGGAAATACAGAATATAAAAAGAATCAACACGCAAAATATTGAGTATACTAGATGGTATTCAGTGCTTTGGAGAAAATTTAAGCAGGGAATGGGGGCAGTGGGTTCAATTAGAAATATAATGGTCAGTGTAGCTTCACTGAGAGGGAGCATTTTGTTTGTAATTTATCTTTTTACTTAAATAAAGTTAGTAAAAGCTACTACTAAAATTCAAAGAAAAAATGATCACATTGTTGATTGTATTGGATGATGAAGACCTTAATTATTTAGCTGTTTTCCAAAACTACCCCAAAGAAAATGCAAGCTCAACATTTTTTGAGTATGGAATAAAAGGATCAAAACATTGTTTTAAGAAGATTGGACCTTATCTTGTTCTTTAAGAAGACTGAGAATGGTGGTTTTAAAAACAGACACTGAATTCAAGAAAATAAATTTGTTTTCAACTCAGTAGTCCAGGAATTAGAGAATAATTATCTGACATGCTAGGATCTCTTGGTTAGGGTAAAGATACGAGAAGATCTGTAAAGTGAAAATAGAGCTTGACAATAACTAATTAGATATAGTTCAAGAAGATGAAGAAAATAAAGTTGATTCTGAAGTTTTCTCTTTAAAGAAAAACTATTTCATTTTTGTTATACTGAGCTTAATGTATTGCAAGAAATCTCTGAGGTAATGGGAAATCATATCGCTTCAAAAGAATCACAGTGCTCTAGCCTAGAAAGGTCCTACAACCCAATACTCTTTATGGATTGACTCCAAAAATGAGGAAAATATGGCTTTTCCAAGATCACACACAGATAAATAGTGACAAAAGCAAAATTCAGTCATGTCTGCTTTCCAAGAAGGTATTGTTTATATAATGTTGTTGTTCAGTTGCTAAGTCACATTTGACTCTTTGCAAGCCCATGAACTCAGCACAAAAGGCTTCCCTGTCCTTCACTATCTCACTGAGTTTGTTGAAACTCATGTCCACTGAGTTGGTGATGCCATCCAACCATCTCATTCTCTGCACCCCCTTCTCCTTTTGCCCTCAATCTTTTCCAGCATCAGGGTCTTTTCCAATGAATTGTCTCTTTGCATCAGATGGCTAAAACATTGGAGCTTCAGCTTCAGCATCAGTCCTTCCAATGAACAATCAGGGTTGATTTCCTTTAGAACTGGCTTGTTTGATCTCTGTGCTGTACAAGCAACTCTCAAGAATCTTCTCCAGGCTGACAATTAGAAAGCATCAATTCTCTGATGCTCAGTCTTCTTTATGGTCCAGCTCTCACATCTGCACATGACTACTGGGAAAACCATAGCTTTGACTATAAGGAACTTTGTCCAAAGTGATGTTTCTGCTTTTTAATAAGCTGTCCAGGTTTGTCAAAGCTTTTCTGCCAATAAGCAAGTGTCTTTTAATTTCATGGCTGTAGTCACAGTCTGCAGTGATTTTGGAGCTCAAGAAAATAAAGTCTGTCACTACCAGATGCCTTGATATTCGTTATTTTGAATGTTAAGTTTTAAGCCAGCTTTTTCACTCTCTTTCACCCTCATCGACAGGCTCCTTAGTTTCTCTTCACTCTCTGCCATTAGAGTGGTGTCTTCTGCATACCTGAAGTTGTTGATGTTTCTCCCAGCAAACTGGATTGCAGTTTTTAAGTCATCCAGCCCAGAATTTTTCATGATTCACTCTGCAAAGAAGCTAAATAAGCAGAGTGACAATATGCAGGTTAGATGTACTCCTTTCCCAATTTTGAACCAGTTGCTTGTTCCATGTCAGGTTCTAATTGTTGCTTCTTGACCTGCACACAGGTTTCTCAGAAGCTAGGTAAGGTGGTTGGGGATTCCCATCTCTTTAAGAATTTTCCAGTTTCTTGCGATCTACACTTATGTATGAACGTGAGAACTGCATTATAAAGAAAGCTGAGTGCCAAAGAATTGATGCTTTTGAACTGTGGTATTGGAGAAGACTCTTGAGAGTCCCTTGGACTGCAAGGAGATCCAACCAGTCAATCCTAACGGAAATCAGTCCTGAATATTCATTGGAAGGACTGATGCTGACGCTGAAACTCCAATACTTCGGCCACCTGATGCAAAGAACTGACTCATTGGAAAAGACCCTGATGGTGGGAAAGATTGAAGGTGGGAGGAGAAGGGGACGACAGAGGATGAGATGGTTAGATGGCAATCCTGACACGATGGAGATGAATTTGAGTAAGCTCCAGGAGTTGGTGATGGACAGGGAAGCATGGTGTTCTACAGTCCATGGGGTGGCAAAGACCTAGACACAACTGATCGACTGACCTGATCTGATCTGACAGTCAGAGGCTTTAATGTAGTCAGTGAAGGAGAAGTAGATGTCTTTTTGGAACGCCCTTGCTTTTTTTATGATTCAGCAGATGTTCACAATTTGCTCTCAGGTTCCTCTGCCTTTTCTAAATCCAGTTTGTATATCTGGAACTTCTCGGTTCACATACTGTTGAAGCCTAGCTTGAAGGATTTTGAGTATTATTTTGCTAGCATGTGAAATGAGCACAACTATATGGTAGTCTGAACAATCTTTGGCACTGCCTTTCTTTGGGATTGGAATGAAAACCAACCTTTTCCAGTCCTGTGGCCACTGCTGACTTTTCCAAATTTGCTGGCATATTGAGTGCAGCAGTACTTTTACAACCTCACCTTTTAGAATTTTAAATAGCTTAGCTGGAATTCCATCACCTCCATTAGCTTGGGTCATAGTGATGCTTCCTAAGGCCTACCTGACTTTGTACTCCAGGAGGTCTGGCTCTAGGTGAGTGATCACACCACTGTGGTTATCTGGGTCAATAAGATCTCTTCTGTGTATTTCTTCTGTGTATTCTTGCCACCTCTTCTTAATATCTTCTGCATCTTCATAACATTTATCTCCTTTATTGCACCCATCTTTGCATGATGTGTTCCCTTAGTATCTCTAATTTTCTTGAAGAGATCGCTAGTCTTTGCCATTCTATTGTTTTCCTCTATTTCTCTGCATTGCTCACTTAAGAAGGCTCTCTTATCTCTCCCGCTGTTCTCTGGAGCCCTGCACTCAGTTGGGTATATCTTTGCTTTCCTCTTTTGCCTTTAGCGTCTCTTCTTTTCTCAGCTATTTACAAGGCCTACTCAGACAACCAATTTTCCGCCAATTTTCCTTCTTGCATTTCTCTTTCTTGGGAATGGTTTTGGTCATCATCTACTATATAATATTACAAACCTCTGTCCACAGTTCTTCAGGCACTCTATCCAATCTAAACCCTTGGATCTGTTTGTTCCTTCCACTGTATAATCATAAGGGATTTGATTCAGGTCATACCTGAATGGTCTAGTGGTTTTCCCTACTTTCTTCTACTTAAGGCTGAATTTTCCAGTAAGGTATTCATGATCAGAGCCAGTCAGCCTCTGGTCTAATTTTTGCTGACTGTACAGAGCTTCTCCATCTTTGGCTGCAAAGAATATAATCAATCTGATTTCACTGTTGACCCATCTGGTGACATCCACATATACAGTAGTCTCCTGCATTGCTGAAAGAGGTTGTTTGCTATGACCAGTGTGTTCTCTTGGCAAAACTCTGTTAACCTTTGCCCTGATTCATTTTGTACTCCAAGGCCAAACTTGCCTATTACTCCAGGTATCTTTGACATCCTACTTTTGAATTCTAATCCCCTATGATGAAAAGTACATCTTTTTTTGGTGTTAGTTTTAGAAGGTTTTGTACATCTTCATAAAACTGTTTAGCTTCAGCTTCTTCAGCTTTAGTGGTTGGGGCATAGACCTGGATTACTCTTTAAACAAATAATGATAAACTTGCTGGAAAAAATAAAATTCAGTAAACCTGTATGTGTAGCCAGAGTCATATACCGATTTGATGGTAACAACGATAGTTGTCACTGCAGGAATTGAGGAGATTGTGTAGGTATCACTGACTTCTTTCTCCATTGCACAGCCTCCTTGGGCTCATACAGTAGAGTCTAAATCTTGTCATCACCAGGAACGTATGTGGTAGACCCAAACAGTCACTAATTCAAGCATCCTGCAACAATTCTTCAAACTCACTCCTAAGAACTCTATTTTTTACAATTCACCTTTGTTTTCCCTTCTTGCTTTCTCATAACCAGTTTATGGTCCATGCTTTTTAATCTTTTTTTTTTTTTTTGGCAAAAGTGTTAATTTCCTTCTTTCTGTGATTTTTCATTGCACCCACAACCTGTAAACACATGTCTATCTGCTTTCTTCATACTTGCCTCCAAACATCTAAGCGTTTTGCCAAAGGTGATCCAACAAGGTACATTCAACATAGTACAGATTTGTGATCATCAACTTAAAATGAATCCGCTATACCTCTTGTATCTTGCAAAGGTGCTATGCCAACTGGTTCTTCCATTAATCACTTCAAACCAATGCCACTATTGTCAAATCTCCTAATTTATTCTCAGCTCATTTGATTGACATGTTGTTGAGAAAGTGAAGTCCTTAAATGAGACATCTTGAGTTCATCACTACCAAATACATACACTACTAAAAACTATAAACTAACGCATCCACTAATACATGTGAGGAAACATTTCTCTTACTGCAAGGCCAATCCTTTCACCAGTGTTTCAGATCCTCTTAGTCTTCTTAGGCACACTTAGGTATACTTTCCATTGTCCTTACTATTTCTTTAATTTTATTAACTGGATCCTTTCCAATATCATTTCAACAACTCCTTCAGTTCTTAAACATTGCTCTTCTTGAGAATTACATTTCTTAGAGACTAACATACACTTGTCACCATTTCTGACTTCTTACTTTCTTCTCAATCCATCTCAGTTGAGCCACCTCAGTTGCTCTACTGAAAATCATTTTGACAAGATCCCTGATGCCTATCGTGTATACAATTCAGCACTTATATTTTTAGACTTCTTTCTTGGATCTCAATGGTATTTGGGATTGTTGCTCACTTGTATCTTTTTATAATGACTTGTCTTTATTCTCAGCATCAACACATGCTTGGTTTTTTCCCTCTCCTTCTCTAGTTTCTTAGTCTTTTTTTGGAGATTCCTTTTCCTCCATGTGGCTATTTAATTTAGAAGATCCTCAAGTCTCAATCATAGTCACTCTTCTCTTTTCAAGCCGTATTCTTCCTACATGATTAACTTACACTTTGTTTGGGCTTCAGTTACTCCTGTAAGATAATCACTCAAATATTTATATAGCCAATTTTATACTCAGCTGCCTACTTGATATTTTTACTTGTATCTTTCAGTAGCATCTCAGACTCAAAAGAATCATATCCAGGCTAACAAACAAAATGAACAACAGAAGAGTCAATGTAACACAAAATAAAAGTGACAGCGCAAATCTGTTCATGACACTTCCTGCTTAAGATTGTTTCAGTTGCTTCTCCTTTCACACAAGACAAAGATCAGTACCCAAAAGGTAGCTTACAAGTTCTGACATGATTTTTTTTTCTGCCATTAAATGAATACATCTTTGTAGACTGGATCGACAAGAGGAAAAAATAGGACCAGAAAGACAATACATGGTGAAAGATCAGGAAAAAAGGCATAGCAAAATATGCCATGACCAAAGATGTCAATAAAGGTGCTGAAAAATAGAGGGCATTACATGCTGTAGCTTGGTCTAGGAGAAAACATGCTGATTAGGGGAGTCAATATGATCACTGAGAGTCCTGGTTGTTAGGAAAGAGTTTTAATTAGTAGGTGAAAATTAAATTCAGATTAGGAAGATTTAATGCAAGATAGGGAAAATAGGAATATAAAAACTGAAAAATAGTTTACTAGTCCAAGAAGTTTTGTGATAAAGTAAAAGGGAGTGAAAGGAGAGGGTTGGAAAAAGTCACGGGAAGGGAAACCTACTGTTAAAGAAGAAAAAAAGAGTAAATGCAGGGGAGAGGAAAGAAGATGTGAAACAGTGATGAAAGCTAAAGACTAAATAACTTTATTGGTAAGAAAAATGCACAGCTTTTCTTCTGACATGAGAAAAACTACAGTAAGAAAAGTTTGGTGATTAATTTGCTTTAAAAAGCACAAGGAATAAATTGAATGCCTGTGATATTCATGATTAGTCAAAGTCAAAGTTATCTGATTGATGAGTTGCAGCATCAGGAGCTTAAACAGTATTCACTTATGGGAACTGATGCTATAGATGCATCTGATAAAAGCAATCAGAGATGAGATGTAACATTCTAAGACTGCACAGCAAAATTAACCAATTGTTTCTTATTAATGTTTTATTCATTATTTAAAGTCATCATTTACTTGTGTCGCTTTTTTTTTTTTTTTCCAGGACCAGAAGACAGGGGATAAAAGAGAAGAACCATGTTAGGAATCTATGCAGCAAGAACTGTAGACTCTTTGAGAAGCATCACTAAAGGCGCTAGGAAAGCACTGACTCAGTTTCACAATATAATGGAAGGGCCATAGAGTCTAATAAAAGTATGTGATGTTCCAAACATCAAGCAGGGTTATATAATATCCTTTGAGAACCAACAAATTGCTATTAGACAGACAGGTAAAAAGGTAGTGGACAGTGTCTCAGAAATAAAATGTAATACTTAATGAATGTGTCACCCTAACCTTCATTTTCAAAGTGGTTTGAAGTACAAGAAACATGCCCTATCTTAGTACAAACAGGATGTTAGCAGTAAGTACCGCCTCTGATTACTACAAAATACAGTGTTAGTGATGAATAAATAGAACTCTCTCAAAATACAATGTTCTGCATCATGGTCTTTTACTTTAAACTAAATAAAATAAATACATTAGGTGTTTGATAAAACTGTGCATTTTGTATTTGTATTATTAATTACATATTATAGATATGTAAATATGATGTGGAAAAACACTGATTTAAGTTGACTATTAAGTAAAGCATATAAAGCTTAAAATTTTATAACCCTTTTCACACTTAAATATGCTCTTAAGATATTTAAAGGGATTAACTAAGGGAAATGCTTCCCCTTTGAAACATACGTTTTGAAGTGAGACTGAAGTAGTTCTTATTTAGTAAAGTGATTAAAATTTATTTCATGCTGGTTTTCCAAAGGAGATTACTTTTTGGACCAACTTTCTAATTAAGGCTTGAAGTGTATGTTGGGCAATTTGTACATGGGAAAATGATTTTACTTAAAAATCTGTGCTCTGAAAAGTGCAATGCTGTCACTGGCCTGTACAGTGACTGCACGCCCTTCTCAGTGGAGTGTCTGACAGACAGCAGATGTCTGGGGAAGTAGTTTATTTAATCAATTGATCACAGACCTGTGGATCGACAAGCTCAATGCAGACAACTGTACCCTTCTAAGAAGCATACCTTTGCTTTTCTTTAAGAATTTTAACATTTCATATCATCTTGAACCACTTGCAAACATCCCACTTTGGAATCAAATATTATCAATACCTTACACTTTAAGTAATTATGAAATCACACCATCTCCTTTCTTTGTTTTCTGCAGCTTGTACATTTAGTTGAAGGAAAAAAGGCTACATTTTAAGTAACCTTGCAAATAGGAACCAAGCATATTTTGTGTTTCAAGGGCTTGAAACTTTTTATGGCCACTAATTATATTTCCAAGTTTTTACTGTTTTAAGAAATCTTTGACACTGACATCAAAATAAGAATAAATTATTGTTGCACTTACCTCTGATCTCCTCCCTCTGTTCAAATAAGCACAGACTGGGCTGAAAGCACCACTCCCACAAACATACAAATGCGTGCGGTTGAAAGCCTGAATTACACGGACAAAGTTCCCGCAGCCATGCTAAAAGAAAAGGAAAACTGAGCAGTTAGTAAGCCAATGACTTTTATTGCTGTTTCTAAGTATTACTGTGACACTCTGCTGTACGTTTTGCTTTATGCCCTAACTTTTTAATTAGTTAGGAGATAACAAGAGAACATGGTTTATTCCATGGTGTATTTTAGGAGGAAGGTTGTCTAACAGATGAGTAAAATGATATGTCTCTTTCATATTTCAGTATTTTTTATATTGGGTATGTTTTTATGTTCTGAAATTTTATTAACTTACTCTTTATCTAAGAAAGCTTAGAAATTGAAAAGTATACCAAACTGTTTCTCAATTTTTCCTCAAAACGTTACACACGCACACACACACACTCACCCATGTTATATAAAACATGTGAATTAATTGTGCTTATAGAAGGTCCATGTGTTATCATTAGTTACAGTGGCAAACAGTATTAGCCTTCATAATGGGGTGACTAAGACAAATGTTACACAAATGCCAGCATCGTCGCTTTCTATGAAAAATAATGGAATCATGACCTCTCTGCTCTTGGTTCCCTAAAATACTTTCCTCTTTCCCAAAACTCCTTTCTCACCTGCTCCCAGTCCAACCATTGGAAAGGCTGTCATTTATTCACTCAATGAAACGCAAAATGATTATGGTGATTATAAGCTCATTATGACCTTGCAGAAATACATAAATATGGTCAGCACCAAATGCAGAGCTCAGTGACTGAATTAACCATTGCATGTTCTATACTTACAGGGTCACTATCCTTTGCTGAGTACACATTAATCAAGCCTGAGGCTGAATATTCTTCCCTTCACTAAGTCATTGTTCTAGCAATGTTTAATAATATTACACATTAGAGACAAACATTTTCATAAAGAAATATGTCAGGCTCAGTGGTTTTCCGATAGGTGTTCATACAGTGTATTTTTTTCTCTTTTAGGTACCACATACTTTACTAATATTTTATAATGCACATTTATTATATTATTAAAAAGTTTTTAAAAAATTGCCAAAATTTAAAGTCAATATTATTTTATATTTTCTCATCATCTTCTCCTTTTATCCTCATTATTACTTGCCAGCAAATATATGCTTATTTTCATATGTAGTAATTGTATACATATATATGATTCTGTTATGGATTTTTATTGTTAAATAATCAATCACCAACTCTGCTGTTATATAAATTTAACCTTACAGAGCAGACTATATTCTTTATTTTTATTTTAAGACATTAAGAATTTTTGTTATATATATAGTGTCATTGTATCTTGACACCTGTTTATAGAGGTGCCTAGAAACTGACTACATACTGCAGTTGAAATGCGTTTCTCTGGAGAAAAATCATAGATGAACTATGGTGTATATACAGTATGTCTATGTTTAAAGGTAAATGTGAGCAATGAGACTTGTGTTTATTTTTTTTTCATATCCAAGTTCAGTCATTCTGGGATTCTGTTCATAATATTTTCCTGCAAAACATGAATTTGATTTAATTCTATTAATAAGAGGCTTGTCTGTTTCATCTTGAAGTTTGCAGATTTTGCCATTATGAATTATTAGTATTGGGATAAAGGAAGAAGTCACTAATATCTCTTTTACACCTAAAATACAGATTATACTTGTTTCATGTATATGTTTATGTCTACATATATGTTATATATATGACTTTATTATGGCTACTATTTTTGAAAATTTATTATGCGTTAGACATGAGAACAATCATTTTATATATTTAACCTCTTTTACTTTCCAGGAAGATTGATTTTTTAACCTTTAGAGATCACATTTATTGAGCAAACTATGTATATTCACTAGGGTTTTCAACTTGGGTTTTAGAAGCACAAAGTTTAGATCTTGTTTAGTTAACTTACCTAAGGTCATATAGCTAGAAATAGGTAAAGCAGATTTTCAAACACAGATGTGTTTAACATTGAATCTTGTACTTTTAGCCACTTTATAATTTGCCATTTGGTAAGAACCCCACAGTTGTTAGATGGAAGTTTTTATAACAGTTACTAATATTTACAGAGCTCTTAATCTTTTTTTTTTTTAATTTTTATTTTTACTTTATTTTACTTTACAATACTGTATTGGTTTTGCCATACATTGACATGAATCCACCACGGGTGTACACGCGATCCCAAACACGAACCCCCCTCCCACCTCCCTCCCCAATCTTTTGATGTTTTTAATCTTCCCAGCAATGTTCCAATTAAAATATTTAGTCCCATTTTAGTGGTGAGGAAATTGAGTCCACCAAAAGGTTAAATGAAGTGCTCTAGATTTAATAAGTAACTCAGGTATGAATTTAAATGTGTCTTAAATATGGTTGTCCTATACCATGAAGGCTTCCCTGGTGGCTCATATGGTAAAGAATCTTCCTGCAGTGCAGAAGACCCAGGTTTGATCCCTACATCAGAGAGATACCCTGGAGAAGGAAATGGCTACCCACTCCATGATCCTTGCTTGGAGAATTCCATGGACAGAGGAGCCTGGCGGGCTACAGTGTATGGGGTCCAGACACGACTGAGTGACTAGACTTCAACCATGAAGGCAAATTTGTATACTATCTGATGATGTTTTACTGTGCTCTTCCAAACCCTCTTCAAAGGGAAAAACATAAAAGGAAAAATAAATCAGTCACTTTAATTATGAAAATCATTTTCTAGGTCTTTTCCGTTTCCATTGTATTTAGTTTCTATCCACATTATTTCTGAACTAGACCACTGCAGTCGTGTCAGTTCCATCCAGAAAATATTTGCTTACTGAACTCATTCTGTGCGAGCATTGTACATGGTGCTGCTGCTAAGTCACTTCAGTCGTGTCCGACTCTGTGCGACCCCATAGACGGCAGCCCACCAGGCTTCCTCGTCCCCGGGATTCTCCAGGCAAGAACACTGGAGTGGGTTGCCATTTCCTTCTCCAAGGCATGAAAGTGAAAAGTGAAAGTGAAGTCGCTCAGTTGGGTCCAACTCTTCACAACCCCATGGACTGCAGCCTACCAGGCCCCTCTGTCCACGGGGTTTTCCAGGCAAGAGTACTGGAGTGGGGTGCCACCGCCTTCTCCAGTATATGGTGCTAGCAACACTGAAATAAACAGATTCAATTCCCATGTTCAGGGCAAGGAGAGCATATACATCAGGCTGTAGCAGATGTTATAATAAGGTTATTTTTTCAAAATGTGCTATACAAGGAAAGAAGAGAAAATGAGTAATACTGAACTGGGTATAAAGGTTTGAGAGTGAATGTCATCTGAGCTGTAATTTGCAGAATAAGCTACAGATTTTCACAGGCAAAAGCAGAAGAAAGGGACATTCCAACAGAAAACAGCATGAACAAAAAAAAAAAAAAACTGAAGGCGTGACAATGCAGGCTTTAGCTGAATAGTGCCTAGAGGGTAGAGAGGATTGCTCTGTGATGAAACTAGAGGGGCAATTAGAACTGGACTGTCACCATGCTGCAGGATGATGGGCAGCAGAGTGTGAATTCTCAGAGCCAGATGACTTAGGTGCAAACTCTGATTTTATCTTTTACCAGCTGTTTGAGCTTGAGATATGTACTTGCCTCTCTGTGCTTCAATCTTCCCTGTAAATGCTGAGGATAGTATTTGCTGAAAGCAGCATCCCACTGAAGTACTTGGAACAGTGTGTGGCACATAATAAATATACCCAACGTTAGGTATCAGATGTTTTCATATATACTTTCAGTTCCAACTGTCAGTACAAACCCTGTGTAGTGGACAGAAACTGTCCTGCATAAAGTTAGTACAGGTCCTGACCACAACAGACATCCATAAAAAGTTAGTGACATGAGACATTAGGAAAATTCAATACTGTGGATGCTTTCTTTTTATTGCTTAATTCTCTTTCAAAACTATTTCAAGGTATAAAGCTAAAAGAAAAATGAAGCTTCTAACATTATGGAGAATATAATACCATTTAATGTATACACACACACACACACACACACACACACACACACACACACACACGACCTATACTAAAATGCTGGAAGACTATATCTCAAATTTTTAAGTTACTAACTTTGGGCAGTATAATTTATGTTATTTATTTAACAGTGTGTGCTAACTATGTGCTATGTACTGTTCTAAGCTCTCTGCAAATGTTAATTCACTAATCCCCTTAGTAACTCAATAAGGTAGGTTTTATGTATGTATCCATTATACAGATAAGAAAAATGAGGCACGGAGAGGTAATGACACTGTTTTTTGTTGCTCTCTATGAGGTCTTCTGGGCCTTCAAAGATTTTTGTGTTGAACAGGTATTAGTTGTATAATTTCAAAATAGATGTTTTTAGAAAATATGTCTTGGAGCTCAGATTAATAGGGCTTTAAAAATATGACTCTTCATGGTCCATACTACATTTTTTCCTCTTGGTCTGGGGAATGTATCAAGGTATTTTGATATATTTATTGCTAAAGAAAATACATTTTCAAGTAGTTTAGGGTCTTGTGGTCACAGAAACATGGAAATTGATATTCTACAATTAATAAATCAAGTTTGACATTGTGCATATGTAATGTATATAGGTCTAAATATATGCAACCCTGCTTAATTTTTTTAATGATCTCTTACAGTATTTACTTAGCACATTCATTATATCCTATCTCATTGGATATGTTTGACAGCATGTGCTATTGTTTAGGACTCAATTATTTATAGTATTAATAAAATATCAACATTTAGAAATAAATGGAGCATGTAGGAATATAAATAAATAGGGGCAGAAAGGGAAATTGGGAGGTAAGTTATACTCTCTTTAGCTGATGTAGAAAATAAGCTATATTGCTACCATGATATTTTATTTATAAACGTTAGTTTATTATATAGTATTATTGTGATATTACCTTGGGTCAAATTTCAAATTATATTGAATTCTTTTCTAATGAATGAGCATTATTTTTATAATTTTAATTAAAATTTCATACATAAAAAATATGAAGAAGTAAAGGATGTTGGTATGCTTTTTGATTGCTATAGAAGTAGGAAGTCTGTTACTAGATTATGCTTTTATTAGTAGACAATGAATATAATATTTTAAAGTAATACATTAATTTAACCACCATATATCTTTAAAATTATACATAATGAATTTATAAATTTAGTAAGCTAAAGGCATTAATAACTCATTATCCAGTATGTCCTACTCCCAACATGAGACAAAGACTTGGAATAGATTCCCATGCTTACTGCTTCCCTTTCTGTTTTTTCCAGATCTTGTTTAAATTTTATGAAGTGCCTAGATACAGATCTGGGCACTAGAGATAATGACACTTACTACCTGGCATTTCCAACCACTAAAAAGGCAGTGAAATAAGTTCTAGAGGGTTTCAAGTGCACATACAGGGAAGGGCAGCTAGCCTAGTTCTCAGTGGCAACAGAAGATTCTCCAGAGAAGTGACATCTGAACTGTCATTTGAAAGGGTGTGTAGATGATTCCAAGGCTAAAAAGATGGGAAGGTAATTGCTCCTTAGAAGAAAAGCTATGACAAACCTAGACAGCATATTAAAAAGCTGACAAAGGTACATACAGTCAAAGCCATGGTTTTGCAGTAGTCATGTTTGGATGTGAGAGTTGGACTATAAAGAAGGCTAAGAGCTGTAGAATTGATGCTTTTGAACTTTGGTGCTGAATAAGACACTTGAGAGACCCCTGGACTGCAAGGAGATCAAAACAGTCAATCCTAGAAGCTCAAGTTCCAATACTTAGGCCACCTGATGTGAAGAGCTGACTCGTTAGAAAAAACCCTGATGCTGGGAAAGACTGAAGGAAGGAGAAGGGGATGACAGAGGATGAGATGGTTGGATGGCATCACCGACTCAAAGGACATGAGTTTGAGCAAGTTCTGGAGATGGTGAAGGACAGGGAAGCCTGGCGTGCTGCAGTCCATGGGGTCACAAAGCATTGGACATGACTGAGTGACTGAACAACAACAAATCAAACAAGAAGGGAGTCACCTGAAGCCTGTACCAACGGCTGAAAGAGGGAAAGGGTACAACTTGTTTGAATCTCAGTATCACTGAAATAAACAGGGGAAAAGTTAACAGAAGACCTAACATAGCTGCCACCAAATCTATCAGATTTTTCAGAAATACCCCACCTGCGATGAATTTTTCTTTGTCTTTTGTGTGTATCCTTAGCATTTATCATAATCTCCCTGGAGAGGTGGCGTTTCATCAACTAAAAGCAAAAGGTCTAGAGCCATATGTGCTTGAGCCAGACAGAGGCCTCTCACTGGTTAGTAGTGCAGCTTTGGGTGAATTCCTCATTCTCTCAGTGATTCAGTTTATCTATCTTAAAAATGAGGATGATGACAAGGTCCATCTTGTAGCGCTGTCACAAGGATTAAATCACAACTCTCAGAATAGCACCCAGCCGGTCTATCAGGTATTGGCTAATATTAGTTGATAATTACTGTATATATGTCATGTCATCTCTAGGATATTGTAGAGACTCTTAAAGTTAGGAATTCCACTTTAATCACCGCTGGTTTCTTCATAAGATCTAACTGATTTGTACAAATTAATCAGTTCCTGCATTTAAAAAAATGAAATATTAAGTAATTAAATGATATTTATTTCAAGAGATCCAAAAGATTCTTAAATATTTGGTTTCATGAGAAGTATAATTAAAACACGTTGTTTGTTCTACAGAACTTCTATTTAACTATCATTCTACCACTAGTATCTTGACTTAAAAAATTGTTTATAAGAACCTCACACATATTAAGTGAGATGAATTTGTCAACATTCTCCTCTCTTGCAAAAAACAGAACATACATTTGAAATTTAGTTTGATTTTTATTTCCTAGGACCCAACAATGTTGGCTCTACTACAACTCTCTACAGTTACCTCTGCTATATATATTAACTGGCTGTTTGGCAAAATATAAAGATATTCATGGATGACATCACACCATGATAAAAGTATGTAAAGACATAAGCATGTATTAATGGCTTCATCTAAAGACCTTTAATTATAATAAAGCAAATAGCAGAGCATTTCTTCCTTGCCAAAGGGAGAAAGGAATCAAATGACTAGGCTAATATCCTTAAGAAAATCAACAACATTTTTTGGAAAGAGAATGTGCAAAGGAATCTAAATTCTATATATTCTGCCTGTGGCAGTTTGTATGAATGGAAAAAAAAAAATTAAACAAAGAACAATTAAATACAGTAACTGTAGCCCAGGATATTATTGTGACTAAAGGTGAGACATGTTCATCTATGCATCCATGGGAAAAATCTCTACATTAGAGAATTAAAAGAAAATAGTTTACTTCATGTAAAATTATTGGAATAATAGCTTCAGGGAACCAAAAAAAAGTGTTTTTTCTACAACATTAAGCTTCATTCTACTATTGGTTTCCAAGAAGGCAACTGCAATATACTCTTTTGAATGTTTCTTTCACATTTTTCTGGATTTTTTCCTTTCTGATTTTGGTCCACAAATCCTGTGGGTAGCAAATATGCTCCAGTGAGCTCCTGTCCATTTTGAATTTTCTCGAATTATGAAACTGAAACAATAAAACCCTGAGCTGAGTCACTCCTGATAAGCACTCTTGCCAAAACACCATCTGGTGATACCTGAAGATCTTCTGTGGCCCTGCCTTATGGCAGGCTTTTTCAGAACCTTGTATTGATACCTAAACTGAATCAGTAAATATAAAATTTAAGTTCCACACTTCTTCTTCCACAAGGAAAAGTCTGAGACAAGAGGTGAAATGAATATAAGCTTCATTATAAATGTTAAATGTAGCAAACAGATCTTACATGCTGCAAGCATGGCAAAAATAAATAAAAACAACGAAAATCATTAAATGACTTGTGCACTTAAAGAGTTGCTCCATTTTAAAAATAACATTCAAGAATAATTTAATGTGTCCATTTCAGCAAGCTATTTGTAGAAATAAATATAGATTTATTCCTTGACTCTGTATATGAAATCTCACCTAAAGGAATACATTTTGTAAAAGTGTCGCACACTGAACACTTACTTATGCTTATATCCGTCTTGATTTTGTTTCTGTGGTTATTTTTAATCAACAAAGATACCAGTCATTACTGGTGATTTATACCTCTGGAATGTGCTGGCTAACCATAACCCTTTGCCGAGAATCTTTCTTTGGAAAAGCCCACATTGTATCTGGGAGCTACTCCAGACACTTGAATTATCATTATTTTAGCAGCATGCTGAGAATTCTGCAGGTTGGATCCACTTTGAACAGGGGTTATTACTAAAATCCATCATGAAAAGTGTCAGGGTGCAATAATAAAAGCAAAGCAGGAAATTTTCACCCAGTCAGGAATTCCTAAGTTACAGTGTTTAAGAGTTCCAATCACTTTGCATTTACATTTTTTGCCATATGTCCTGCAGAGGATTCAGAACACCAACACCCTTTGTCTTACTTTTGGCTGCACTTAAAGTACATGAATTCAAAGACCATAAGTTTTGGATTTTTTTTTAAGCACTCACTGTGGGATCTTTGCCAGCCATTTTGCACTCTTCGACTTTGATTGCAGATGCTGGCCAGAAAACCTGCTCAGAAAGGAAAACAAAGGTTGCATAATCTCATTTGTACATATGACAGCCCAATGTTCTTCATTTACTTTATGCTAACAGATATTTTAAAGCTATTTCTATATTTATATTTCAAAATTATTCTTTCACTTATGAATTCAAGTTAATAAGGTTTTAATACTTTATTTTAGCAATTATGTTTTTGTTTCTTCTGTGAATTTTTCCTTTAACAAGTCTTTCTATGATAAGTGCCCATTTACTAGTAGTACAATTTTTCAAATAAGGAAATTATTAAGATGCACAGTATAATGTGTATTTCCCTCCTTCTGATTTACAGTACACTTTGCACAACTGGTTATATCACAGTGAATTTATGTTCATATTGCTATCTCATTTTTTCCAGTAAACTACAGAGCTAGGCTGATAGATTTACCTGAAACTATGTACTTCAACAGCTAAAATGACTCGACTAAAGACTCTGTCTGACATTCTGTGACAGCATTCTAAGTTGTTGTAGCCTTGGATTAGGGCTGGTGAGGATGATGTTTTTTTAATTGTCATGTTAAAATAATAAATTGAAAAGTCTCCTTGTTGTAACAAATTTATAATTAATCTACTTTTATTTCTTTACTCCAATGAACCTCATTTTATTTCCTTGCTGTGAAATATTTGGGTTGGTGCAGAAGTAACTGTGGTTTTGCACTGTTGAAATTTGCTGTTTAACATCAGAATATATTCATAAATAAATGTGGATATACTGTACATTTTAATGCACATTTTTGTTTTATGGGTTTTTTTTGCTATGACTTATTACTTATTTTTTATTTTACATGTATTTTAGACTATGGAATGGAGAAGGAAATGGCAACCTACTCCAGTATTCTTGCCTGGAGAATCCCAGGGACAGAGGAGCCTGGTGGGCTGCTGCCTATGGGGTTGCACAAAGTCGGACATGACTGAAGTGACTTAGCAGCAGCAACAGACTGTGGAAATAATATCAGACAAAAAGCAAATTTGAGTGATTTTCTTACTAAATTTCAAAATCAGTTGTAAAGCAGCAGAAACAACTTGCAACATCAACAATGCATTTGGCCCAGAAACTACTAATGGACATACAGTGCAGTGGTGGTTCAGGAATTTCTGCAAAGGAGACGAGAGCCTTGATGATGAGGAGCATGGTGCCTGGCCATCACAAGTTGACAACTACCAATAGAGAGTCATCACTGCAAACTGACAGCGACCAACTGAGATCCATCATTGAAGGTGATCTTCTTACAACTACATAAGAAGTTGCTGAAGAACTCAACGCCAATCATTTTAAGGTTGTCTGGCATTTGAAGCAAAGTGGAAAGGTGAAAAAGCTTGAGGGTGCCTCATGAACTCACCGCAAATCAAAAAAACTGTTGTCTTGAAGTGTTGTCTTCTCTTTTCTGTGCAACAACAACAAATCATTTCTTGATTAGATTGCAACATGTGATGAAAAGTGGGTTTTATATGACAACTGGTGATGACTAGCTCAGTAGTTGGACCGAGAAGCAGCTCCAAAGCACTTCCCAAAGCCAAACTTGCACCAAAAAAAAAAAGGTCATGAAGGTCATGGTCACTGTTTGGTAGTCTGCTGCTGGTCTGATCCACCACAGCTTTCTGAATCCTGGCAAAACCAATACATGTGAGAAATATGCTCAGCAAATCGATGAGATGCACTGAAAACCGTGACTCCTGCAGTCGACATTGGTCAAAGAAAAGGCCCAATTCTTCTCCACAACAATGCTTGACCACGTCACACAACCAATGCTTCAAAAGTTGAATGAATTGGGCTACAAAGTTTTGTTTCATCTGCCATATTTACCTGATCTCTCGTCAACTGACTACAACTTCTTCAAGCAGCTAGACAAGTATGGAAAATGCTTCCACAACCAGCAGGAGGCAGAAAATGTTTTGAAAGAGTTTGTTAAATCCTGAAGCAGAGGTTTTTATGCTACAAAAATAAACAAATTTACTTCTTGTTGGCAAAAATGTGTTGCTTGTAATGGTTCCTATTTTGATTAATCAAGATGTGTTGGAACCTAGTTTTAATGATTTAAAATTCATAGTCTGAAACCACAATTACATTTGCACCAACCTAGTACAATGAAATAGTTAACCCTTGAACAACTTGCTGGTTAGGGACACTGACCTTATATTCCAATTCCACATCTAAAGATTCAATCAACCATGTAATATATAGTATTTATAACCCTCAAAAATCTGCATGTAATTGGACCCATGCAGTTCTAATCCCTGCTGTGCAGGCCACACTTGTTCACAGAACAGTGAATTTAATAATTGTGTTCCTTTCAAGGCTGTCTTGGACTACATACAGATGACAAGGTAGGTTATCCTTTAAACTCACCATTTTTCATGCTATACTCCATGCTTCTCTTTTTTGCATTTGATGTATGTATACATAGGAAGGATTTTCGCACTTAGTTTCAAGTTTTAGATGGTTAAAACTATGAAAGTAGACATGGAGAACTGAATTTATTATATTTTCAGTCCTTGAAATAAGTACTTTCAACTATTTATTGACATGTGGCCTATTCTAATGAAATTCATAATTTTTTGTCATGTTTGAAAGTTTTAAAGAACAAGGCATCTAGGAATTCAGCACTGCCCTCATGAAAATGATAAACTTACACTCAAAGGTTCTTGACTTATGTTGTTAATATTCAAGGAAAGAATGTGATCTTTGCTGCCCACGTACATCCGGTCCTGATCTTCATCCATTAATAATATCCTGTAGTCTAAAGGGTGCTGGGATAGGCTGAAGTATTCAGATGTCTTGGTTTCTCGAAGCTCTGAAATGGTGAATACCACAAGTGAAAATTGAGAATCTTGATCTTATTATTTTAATGAAAATTATATTACTGAAATATTTACCCAAAAAAATCAAGATATATTTTCCTCTTACAACAAATTAATTTTAAAACAGTTGTCTTATTGGATTTTTTAATTTATTGCCTTTATGGTGAATTAAAACATATATCAATAAATGCAATGTTAAATAGTAGTATTACTTGATTATAAAATTACACACATTTCATAAGATCTCAACTCAGTTATTTAGTTTCTCATCAGCTCAAAACTAGTTAAGATAAATCAACCGAAAACACTTGAGTAGACTGAACAAGAACAAAAGCAATGACAGCGTAAATGTCCTCCTAGCTTCTCTTAATGTTTTATTGTTGGATTCAATATGTTCATCTTTTTAGGACTATTTCCAACTTTAAATATTTATCATATACATATGTATCGAAAGTAAAACATGAATTTTCAAATGTTCTGAATTTCTAGATTTTCAGTATCTCAATGGTCAGTGACATATGTGCATTTAAATTCTTGTACATTAAATATGTGTCTGTATAGCTAAATTTTCAATACAATGAATGTGCGTGACAATTAAAAAAATCAATAATCATTGTAGTAGGTTCAATTTTCTTGCCAGTCAAAATGCTCCTCTGCACAATTAAAGACTTTTCCACTCAAATGGTTCAAAAGTTGTTTGTTCTTTTGATTATGATCTTAAGAAAGTGATAAACTCTACAAAACCGTCTGTTTTCAGGCATTACTCTTTCAATGTTGAACTATTTCTAAATTTTAGTCATTGAACAGCAAATACATTTCGAGAAATTCCCATAGGGCTGTGATTTGACTTAAAACAAAATTAAACATTCTGTGAATTCTTATCGGCAGCCATGAACTTTATTCTGTGAACATTCAGGCTCAAGTGTGAAGACAGAGAACAACAAAGTTAACCTGTTTTCTGGGCACACCAGTTCAGAATGCCTGTCATAATATCTTTCAAGTGGTTTTATATCTAGCCAATGATCTAAAAATACTGTGGGAACAGAATAGTGATTATGAAGCCAGACTGTGGCACCAAACTTCCTGTGACATTGAGCAATTTACTGCACCTCACTGTGCCTTAATTTCTTCATTGGGAAAAAACAACAATAATGGTATGCTCTACTGAGAGTCTATATGAAAATCAATAGAATTGATACTGTAAATATACATCTGAAATGAATAACAAGCTATTCAATTATAATAATCTTTACTGTTGGTCTGAATAATCTGAATTACTAGTTATAGGAAAGCATAATTAGAAAAAAGATGCAAATTTTCCCATTTTTTTCTTTTTCTTTTTTAATTTAAAAAGCTAGATTCCTAAAATTACTAACACATTCTCTTAAATCATAGTCTCTGACATTCTGTCCACTCAGTGACAGTAAAGCGCAAGATTTTTTTAATGTGGAAAGAACCATTAACAACTTAGTAAAGTATTTCAGAAGAATCTTAAGAAGTAAATCATGAGAGAAGACAAGAACAAAAGATATAGAAAGACCATTTAAATAAGAGACTCAGATGACAGATCTTTGGAAATAACAGACATGAGGGTGTAGCATGCTAACCTAGTTACTGAGCCTCACTAGATATCACAGACAGCCAAGCGATGCAGCTGGCAGTCCTGGTGTAACAGGCCTGGAAACTGAAACACCTTCTTTCATGAGCAGAGTGGAAAAGAGTGGAGAGATGTCATTCAGGAAAACATGTCAGTCCTTGCTAGATGAGAGGTTATTGTTGAAATAGCGAAAAAAAAAAAAAATCCAAGACTTCAGAACATGGGAGAATATAAAATACAACAAATGTCACTCAAAGGGTGGAGAAGACACATTCTGCTTAAATTTGCCTAAAATCCAGAGCGTTTAATAAAGCTTGCTTTTCACCCTATGGAGCAGATTCATGATTTCGCAATTTCCCTCTTAAAACATCATTTGTAGGGTTCCAGTTGGGTGCAGGATCGGAGAAGGCAATGACACCCCACTCCAGCACTCTTGCCTGGAGAATCCCATGGACGGAGGAGGGTGGTGGGCTGCAGTGCATGGGGTCGCTGAGAGTCCGACACGACTGAACGACTGCACTTTCACTTTTCACTTTCATGCATTGGAGAAGGAAATGGCAACCCACTCCAGTGTTCTTGCCTGGAGAATCACAGGGACGGGGGAGCCTGGTGGGCTGCCGTCTATGGGGTCGCACAGAGTCGGACACGACTGAAGCGACTTAGCAGCAGCAGCAGGATAGATTTTCAACAAACACTTCATGAATAAGAAACTCTCCAGTGAAACACACGGACTAAGTAAAATGCAACTGAGTGGATCGCATCTGGGATCTAACCACCAGAGTCTGAATGTTGGCCCTGCCATTTCATTTATCGATATACTTGGCAAGTGCCTTTACCCCTCTAGACTCCAGTGTTTTCACCGATTAAGTCAAGACAATAATAGTTCCTACATCACAGGGGGATTGTGAGGTTTAAATAGTTAATATGCATCAAGTTCTTAAAAGAGTATCTGTCTTATGGTGATGTGGGTTACATGGGTTATGTATTATTATGACTTGGGACAAGACAGCAAGCTTCAGCCAGACAAGTAAGAAGGACAATTTGTTACACAGGGAGCAAATATGGAGGGACCACACTGTCTGATTTATATTTATTAATATATATATATCAGATTTCTGCTTTTCCCATGTAGAATCTACTCAACTTATTTGAGCAGGACTGTAAAATAATAAACTATCTTTAAGAATAATAATTTGAGTGTGCAGGATAATTTGGGGGCATGTGAGACTGGAAAACTAGGAGATGCTGTTCCAGCTATGATGTTAATAAAGATCTGACATGCCAGAAATAGATGTGAGGGATACTCGAAAGGATTTGGAATGATTTTATATGAAGCTGGCCCTTAGGTATAAGGAAGAGGCAATCATCTTCCAAAGTTGTAAACTAAGAACAGGATGAATTGAACATGGCCTTTACTACTTTTGAGGGATTTGAGATGGAAATTTCTTTGGTAAAGAGATTGAGTGTTGATAGATTCAATTCAAATCAAAGCAGAAATATTCCACAAGCATGTAAAATTTAGATAACTAGTTTCCCATCAGGAATATAAAATCTTAAGGGAGAAACCTCCAGTTCCTCTCATGGATGATATGCAATTCTGAGAGTAAACAGGTCTGAAGAAGTTCTGGGTAGAAGCTCTGAAGAAGAGTAAATATAAGTGAAAAGCAAAGAACAGAGACACATTGACTGTTAGATCCAAAAAGACTAGCTCTGTAATCAAAATTCAAAGTGTGTCTTGAAGTATTGAAGCAACATGATATTGTGGAAAAAGTACAGAGCTGGAGTCAAACAGTTCTGAGGTGAAATCCCAGTTGCATCACTTACTAATCTGTTTTTTAAAAAAAATCAAAAAACAAATTACCTCTTTTCTCCCGGGTTTTGATGTTCTCATCTATATACTGGTTATGTCAATACATAGTTCAAAGCCGCACTAGCACACGGTAGAGGATCAGTGTGCTCGTTTCTGCAGGAAAGATCAGTGACCCTCTGTCTAACAGACAGCTTCTTTTTCTTTCCTGTTGGCAGAACTGGTCTGTGCCAACTACACTGGATCCCCTAGAAAGCTAGTGTCTAAAATGTGGCCACATGACTAGTTCTGACTCAACAGACATAGAGAAAGTCTTCTGCAAAGTTACTGGAAGAGGGTATTGGGTCTTAAAACTGACACAAAAGAGAGGTGCCTTCTTTTTCTGCCTCTGGATATTGGCATGTAAGTACAATATTTCAGCAGTTGCTGCCACCAAAAAGACTGTTTTCTGAGAATGCAGAAATTAAAAAAAAAAAAAACTTAAGTTCTCTAAGAAATCATTTAATGCCCTAACTAGCCCTAGAACTGCTCTATTACAGGACTACTTCTCTCGTTTTTTGGCCATACTGCATGGGATGCAGGATTTTATTCCCCAACCAGGGATGGAAACTGCCCCCCATGCCGTGGAGGCTCTGAGTCTCAACCACTGGCCCAGGGAAGTCTAAGGACTACTTCTGTTACATATGATTAAAGAAAAAAAAAAAATCCTTGAATTTTTTAAGGCACCTTGAGTTTCCAGTGTTCACAGCCCCTAACACCTTCTCACTCTTCCTACCATGGTTTGTTGAGTTTGGGTATTTTTTTTCCTCAAAATATTCTTCATTTTTTCTTTCTTTTTGCCTTATTTTCCTAATCTATATTGAAATAAAACCAAGAGTGTTTATAAAACTGAGCTGGGAAAACAGCTTCAACCAAATTTTATTTGCAAGTAACAAACAATGACAGTTCTCTTTACCTATTTCATTAGAAAACAATCAATTTCTTGCATTAAATTCAAATACCAGAGGGAGCAATAACTGCATTAACTTAAGACCTTTCTGGTTCAAGGATTTTATCTCTTTTTGTGGGCCATAAAGCTATCTTCAAATTTAATTACCTGTAGCTCATTGACAGTTGACAGCTGTTAAACAAGGAAGATTTACTTTAGAGGTACCTCTGTTAGAAGCCTAAAAGCTGAGGTTATTTTTTTAAACTCTATTTAAACTGCTGTTAGTTAGCCAAAATTGAACTTTGGTGCCTGGGAAAAACTAAAAAAAATATAAACAAACATTTTTTTTTTTCCCCTTAAAGAATAAAGAGAGGAGTTCAAAGCATCCAGAATTTTTATCTATAAAAAGAACAAAGAATTCATTATTTTGACTTAACACAGACCCAACTTAAGTCAACGAATGATTCAATAATTTGACCACAGTTACAGAAAATAACTGATACAATGATTTGGCAACAGTGAGAGAGGGAAATCACAATTACTAGTCTCTCATCTAAACAAGTCAAAGAATAGCACTGTCCTGCATCTGTCTCTTTATATTTTAATAATTATGTCATCCTTTTTACAGCATTGGAAGTATATCCAGTTGAACTGTTTCTCAGGACACGTTCAACTGATTGAGAAGGAACTTTGAGAATAAGTGCTATTAGAAAATGCAGTGGCACCACAAAGGGCAGTACAGGTCTCTAAGTCCCTGGGAAGATCTCCTGGGAAACAGTATTAAAACAAACAAACAGCCACAACAAAACTTGCACGTTTCTAGTTTGAAATCCACATTACTGTAGAGTTCAAGGGTAGAAAATTATTGTAATGTCTTCCATGCCAGGGAGGGAAAATTTGTAGCATTATATGCTTACCTGGAATTCCTGTTTTGATATGGAAACCACTGTGAGCCTTAAGAATTTAACCAAGGCTGGGAAAACAAGAAGTTTCCCCAAAATATAAACTCTAGCAATATAAATTTCTAGAACCACTTGAATATCGTCAACATCTTACTATAGCAATTAAAACATAGTTTAATTTAAGGAATGTATTCTCTCTGTTAACAACACTCTTTCCCTAACCATATTAAGAATTACCCTTTGTATTCTGGGCTTCCCTTGTGGCTCAGCTGGTAAGGAATCTGCATGCAATGCCGGAGACCTGGGTTCAATCCCTGGGTGGGGAAGATCCCCTGGAGAAGGGAAAGGCTACTCACTCCAGTTTTCTGAGCTGGAGAATTCCATGGACTATACAGTACATGGGGTCACAAACAGTCGGACATGACAGAGTGACTTTCACTCTGTACTGTTAGCGATCTTAACAATTCCAAGGTGACTAAGTCAATAAGAACTTATTCCTGTGATGTGGAATGTGATCTTGGTGGAGGAAAGATGGGAAAGTCTAGGATTCTCTTCTATCAAATATATATATCTGTTAAACTACTAAGTAGAGGAACTTATTCCCTCAGAATACTATCTCATCTTTCAGGCTATTATAAATTTCAAAACAAACAAAAGATTGCTTGATTGAAAAATCAACTCTTAGGAGTCTCTTTATGAAAAGCATATGCAACAGTCATTTAAAATTATATTTAATAGTTCATGATGTGTTATTAATTTATATATTCAATGCATATTTATTGAGCCCTTATCACAGCACATGCTTACTCCGTGGAAGGAAAGTTTTGACCAACCTAGACAGCATATTAAAAAGCAGAGACATTACTTTGCCAACAAACATCCGTCTAGTCAAGGCTATGGTTTTTCCAGTGGTCATGTATGGATGTGAGAATTGGACTGTGAAGAAAGCTGAGCACTGAAGAATTGATGCTTTTGAACTGTGGTGTTGGAGAAGACTCTTGAGAGTCCCTTGGACTGCAAGGAGATCCAACAAGTCCATCCTAAAGGAGATCAGTCCTGGGTGTTCATTGGAAGGATTGATACTGAGGCTGAAACTCCAATACTTTGGCCACCTCATGGGAAGAACTGCCTCATTGGAAAAGACTCTGATGCTGGGAGGGATTGGGGGCAGGAGGAGAAGGGGACGACAGAGGATGAGATGGCTGGATGGCACCACCGACTCAATGGACATGAATTTGGGTCAACTCTGGGAGTTGGTGATGGACAGGGAGGCCTGGCGTGCTGCAGTCCATGAGGTCGCAAAGAGTCGGACACAACTGAGCGACTGAACTGAACTGAACTATCATGGCACACTACATATCTGTTCACAAAAGAGGACACTAATATGAAAATATCAAGCCTCTATGACAATTATAAATCTTGCCTTGTTCTTGTTGTTTTTCAGTCACTAAATGGGGTATGACTCTGCAGCTCCACAGATTGCAGTATGCCAGGCTCCCCTGTCCTTCACTATCTCCCTGAGTTTACTCAAATTAATGTCCATTGACTCGGTCATGTTCTCCAACCATCTTATCCTCTGTCGCCCAAGTCTTCTTTGACATTCACTCTTTCCCAGCATCAGGGTCTTTTCCAATGAGTCGGCTCTTTCCATCAGGTGGCTAAAGTATTGGAGCTTCAGCTTCAGCATTAGTCCTTCCAATGAATATTCAGGATTGAATAAAGGAAATTTAGCACTGACTGGCTTGATCTCCTTGCAGTCCAAGGGATTCTCAAGAGTCTTCTTTAGCACCACAATTTGAAAGCATCAATTCTTCAGCCCACTCAGCTGTCCTTATAGTCCAACTCTCATATCTGCACATGAATCCTGGAAAAACCACAGGTTTAACAATACGGACCTTTTTTTGGCAAAGCAATGTCTCTGCTTTTTAATATACTATCTAAGTTTGTCACAGCTTTCCTTCCTTCCTCCTAAAGGGCAAGCAACTTTTAATTTCATGGCTGCAGTCACCGTCCATAGTGATTTTGGAAAACAAGGAAATAAATGTTGTCACCTCTTCCACTTTTTCCCCTTCTGTTTACCTTGAAGTGATGGGACTGGATGCCACGATCTGTTTTCCTTTTTTTTTTTTTAATGTTGAGTTTTAAGCCAGCTTTTTCACTCTTCTCTGTTAATTTTGTTTGGTTAAGTCCACCATGACAGTTTCCTTACCACAAACCTCACCTCACCTATCTGCAGAATGCACACCAACAGATTTTAAAGAAAATCCTTAGCATATCTTTTACTTTCAGGACATTGCTACTCAGAAAACAATTTCCTCTCCTAATTGTCTTATCTCAGAAGAATTTTAAGTAGAGTGCTCTTAAGTGACCCATTCTCTCCTGGAGGCTTACTATCTTGAAACTAGGATAGAAATTGAACTTCACCTACCCCTTTAGGACAAACAGGCAGATAAAGATAAGAGCACTGAAACTTCAGCAGGCTGACACTATAGTTCCTAATTTCTAAGGCAAAGAGAGACCAGAAGGAATGTAGTAAAAGTTCATTTGTTCAAAAATAATAGTCCCAAATAGCTACCATTTGTGGGATTAACGGTAGGAGAAATTAACTATTCTGGGTACTTAAGAAGCTTATTCCCATTTGAAACCTTTGTGTTAGGCTTTAATACTACTCCTCTCCGTATTTAAGGAAACTAAACTTCAGTTAATTTGAGCAATCTAACCAAGGCCAAATAGTAATGAATACTGATAGAAGAGGCCAGAGCCAGGAATCAAAGCATGGTGGCTTCCTTCATCTGTGAAGTCAGTCAGACACCCTTTTGTTTTTCAAATGAGCCTGACAACTTAAACACTTATTTATTGGGTTTTTATCTTGCTCTTGACCTGCACATGAGCCTGTGTGTTACCTAGTCCAAGTTTGGTCTGCTTGCAACATGCCAGGCCAATTAAATGAGAGATGAAGTGTTGAGGCAAGGGATATGACTTTATTCAGAAAGTTGGCTGAACAATAAGATGGCAGACTAATGTCACAAAATAATCATCTCACAGGGGAAAGATATATTCAACTGAATGCACAGTTCCAGAGAAGAGTAGGCAGAGATAAGAAAGAATTCTTAAGTGAACAATGCAAAGAAATAGAGGAAAACAATAGAATGGGAAAGACTACAGATCTCTTGAAGAATATTGGAGATACCAAAGGAACATTTCATGAAAAGATGGGCATAATAAAGAACAGAAATGACAAGGAGCTAACAGAAGCAGAAGATATTAAGAAGAGGTGGCAAGAATACACAGAACTGTACAAAAAAGACTTAATGACCCAGATAACCACAATGGTATGATCATTCACCTAGAGCCAGACATCCTGGAGTGTCAAATCAAGTGGGCCACAGGAAGCATAACTACAAACAAAGCTAGTGAAGGTGATGGAATTATAGCTGAGCTACTTACAAATTCTAAAAGATTATGCTGTAAAAGTGCTGCACTCAATATGCCAGCAAATTTGGAAAACTCAGCAGTGGCCACAGGACTGGAAAAGATCAGTTTTCATTTAATCCCAAAGAAAAGAAATGCCAAAGAATGTTCAAACTACTGCATAACTGTATTCATTTCACATGTCAGCAAGGTAATAATCAAAATCCTTCAAGCTAGGATTCAACAGTATGTGAACTGAGAATTTCCAGATGTACAAGCTGGATTTAGAAAAGGCAGAGGAACCAGAAATCAAATTGTCAATATCTGTTAGATCATTGAGAAAGCAAGGGAATTCCAGAAAAACATCTACTTCTGCTTCATTGACTATGCTAAAGCATTTGACTTTTATGGATCCATTTATGGATCACAACAAACTGTGGAAAATCCTTAATGAGATGGTAATGCCAGACCACTTTACCTGCCTCGTAAGAAACGTGTATGCAGGTCAAGAAGCAATAGTTAGAACCAGACATAAACAACGGACTGGTTGAATACTGGGTAAGGAGTAGGTCAAGGCTGTATATTATGCTGCTGCTGCTAAGTCGCTTCAGTTTTGTCCAACTCTGTGCGATCCCATAGACGGCAGCCCACCAGGCTCAGCCGACCCCGGGATTCTCCTGGCAAAAGTACTGGAATGCGTTGCCATTTCCTTCTCCAGTGCAGGAAAGTGAAAAGTGAAAGTGAAGTCGCTCAGTCGTGTCCGACTCTTAGCAACCCCATGGACCGCAACCTACCAGGCTCCTCTGTCCATGGGATTTTCCAGGCAAGAGTACTGGAGTGGGTTGCCATTTCCTTCTCTGATTTAACTTCTATGCAGAGTATATAATGAGAAATGGAATATAAGCTGGAATGAATCACAAGCTGGAATCAAGATTGCTGGGAGAAATATCAACAGCTTCAGATATACAGATGAAATGAAGTGAAAGTCGCTCAGTCATGTCCAACTCTTTGTGACTCCATGGACTGCAGCCTGCCAGGATCCTCTGTCCATGGATTCTCCAGGCCAGAATACTGGAGTGGGTAGTCATTCCTTCTCCAGGGGATCTTTGCAACCCAGGATCGAACCCAGGTCTCCTGCATTGCATGCAGATTCTTTACCACCTGAGCCAACAGGGAAGCCCCAGATATGCAGATGATACCACTCTAATGGCAGAAAGTGACGAGGAACTAAAAAGCCTCTTGAGGAGAATGAATGGGGAGAATGAAAAGTCAGCTTAAATCTCAATATTCATAAAACTAAAATCATGGCATCTGGTCTCAACACTTCATGGTAAATAGATGGGAAAAAGTGGAAACAGTGACAAATTTTACTTTCCTGGGCTCCAATATCACTGCAGACAGTGACTGCAGCCACGAAATTAGAAGACACTTGCTCCTTGGAAGACAAGATATGGCAAACTTAGCGTATTATAAAAGCAAAGACCACTTTACTAGTAAAGGTCTGTATAGTCAAAGCTATGATTTTTCTTAGTTATGTACCGATTTCAGAGTTGGACCATAAAGAAAGTGGAGTGCCGAAGAAGTGATGCCTTCGAGTTGAGGTGCTGGAGAAGACTCTTCAGAATCCCTTGGACAGCAAGGAGATCAAACCATTCAGTGCTAAAGGAAATCAATCCTGAATATTCATTGGAAGGACTGATGCCGAAGCTCCAATACTTTGGTCACCTTATTGGAAGAGCCGACTCGCTGAAGACGACCCTGATGCTAGGAAAGATTGAAGGCAAGAGAAAAGGGTGGCAGAGGATGAGATGGTTAGATATCATGACCAACTCAGTGGACATTAATCTGAGCAAATTCTGAGAGAGTGTAGGACAAAGGAGTCTGGTATGCTGCAGTCCATGGGGTTGCAAAGAGTGGGACATGACTTAGCTACTGAACAATATTAACATAATAACAAAAGCAACTGAAAACAAAGGTTAAAGTCAGAGAAAGAGATCCATCATGGAGTCAGAATTCGATCTTCCTGCAACATGTTCAGTGTCAAATATAGTATAAAAAATGTCTTAGTCTCTCAAATTTTCTTTATTTGCCAGTTTGATGAGTGAGGGGGCTACATGGGACAAGGTGAGGAGCACATTCTCCAAACAATTTGAGAATAGTCAAATTCTCAGTGATGCTATTCTCATTGAATCATCATAGCAAGTCTGAGAAGAACAGCAGTCAGACATAGATTCCTGTAAGAGGTAAAAAGGTTCCACTTTTCTATGTTTTTGATGGATGGGCATGATTGGCTAAGTGGAAGCCAAATTGCCAAATGGATGAAAGAAAGAATAAGTGATAAGAGTTCTATTCTGTGACTCTGGCTAAGGAAGGGCAAAAGTAAACACAGAATGTATCTCCCAGGCATTGCATTTGAAGGAAAATTAATCAATATAAGGATGATTCTCATCTTAACTTGCCCCAAACAGCATAGTTTGGGGTGTTTATCAGTATAATTATCAATAGTGCCCTCTTTAGACTCTCAAGAGATTCATGTTTAAATGATCATTTTAATTTTATGTTCTCTCTTCCTGTCTTGAATGGGTTTCTATTACTTTTAGAACAAAATCAATAATTTTTAACATGGCTTCTGAGGCCTGATGTAATCTGGTTCAAGACTATCTCACTAGAAAATCTCAATCATCACTATTTGTTCACTTTTTTGTGTGTTCTCGTTCTCCTGACCTTTTCACATCTTCAAACTTATCTTCCACCTTTCTGCCTCAGAGCCTTTGTATTAATATATGCTATTCCTCCTGGTAACAGGATTTTTCCTGCCTTTTACTAGCTCCTACTCATAACTCAAGCAGTAATTTCAATGCAATTTAAATTGGACTGCTTCATAAAGGCTTCGGAGAAGGCAATGGCACCCCACTCCAGCACTCTTGCCTGGAAAATCCCATGGATGGAGGAGCCTGGTGGGCTACAGTCCATGGGATCGTGAAGAGTCAGACACGACGGAGCGACTTCACTTTGACTTTTCACTTTCATGCATTGGAGAAGGAAATGGCAAACCACTCCAGTGTTCTTGCCTGGAGAATCCCAGGGACGGGGGAGCCTAATGGGCTTACATCTATGGAGTCACACAGAGTCGGACACAACTGAAATGACTTAGCAGCAGCATAAAGGCTTTCCTGATCCTCTAGATGATGTCAGGTCTCAGATTTGCTGAAATTTGCTTTATTTCCCTTAGAATTTTTCTCTTCTCTCAAAGGCTGCCAGGAAGATCATTTGAAATAGTTTAGATGTCATGGATTAGGGGTTGGGGGACTACACTGTAAGACTTGCTAAGACCCACTCTGTCTTCTGTATAGTTTTGCAGATGAAACTGCTTCTAACTAAGAGACAGAATTCTTCATTTATTCACATTCTACCCTATTTTACTGTTATGTTGAGTTTTATGATCTTTTAATCACACACGCTAGTAAAGTAATGCTCAAAATTCTCCAAGCCAGGCTTCAGCAATACATGAACCGTGAACTTCCAGATGTTCAAGCTGGTTTTAGAAAAGGCAGAGGAACCAGACATCAAATTGCCAACATCTGCTGGATCATGGAAAAAGCAAGAGTGTTCCAGAAAAACATCTATGCCTGCTTTATTGACTATGCCAAAGCCTTTGACTGTGTGGATCACAATAAACTGTGGAAAATTCTGAAAGAGATGGGAATACCGGACCACCTGACCTGCCTCTTGAGAAACCTATCTGCAGGTCAGGAAGCAACAGTTAGAACTAGACATGGAACAACAGACTGGTTCCAAATAAGAAAAGGAGTATGTCAAGGCTGTATACTGTCACCCTGCTTATTTAACTTATATGCAGGATACATCATGAGAAATGCTGAACTAGAAGAAGCACAAGCTGGAATCAAGATTGCTGGGAGAAATATCAGTAACCTCAGATATGCAGATGACACCACCCTTATGGCAGAAAGTGAAGAGGAACTAAAAAGCCTCTTGATGAAAGTGAAAGAGGAGAGTGAAAAAGTTGGCTTAAAGCTCAACATTCAGAAAACGAAGATCATGGCATCTGGTCCCATCACTTCATGGGAAATAGATGGAGAAACAGTGGAAATAGTGTCAGACTTTATCTTTTTGGGCTCCAAAATCACTGTAGATGGTGATTGCAGCCATGAAATTAAAAGATGCTTACTCCTTGGAAGGAAAGTTATGACCAACCTAGATAGCATATTAAAAAGCAGAGACATTATTTTGCCAACAAAGGTCCATCTAGTCAAGGCTGTGGTTTTTCCAGTGGTCATGTATGGATGTGAGAGTTGGCTGAGTGCCAAAGAATTGATGCTTTTGAACTGTGGTGCTGGAGAAGGCTCTTGAGAGTCCCTTGGACTGCAAGAAGATCCAACCAGTCCATTCTGAAGGAGATCAGTCCTAGGTGTTCTTTGGAAGGATTGATGCTAAAGCCGAAACTCCAATACTTTGGCCACCTCATGCGAAGAGTTGACTTATTGGAAAAGACTCTGATGCTGGGAGGGATTGGGGGCAGGAGAAGAAGGGGACGACAGAGGATGAGATGGCTGGATGGTATCACCGACTCGATGGACATGAGTTTGGGTGAAGTTGGTGATGGACAGGGAGGCCTGGCATGCTGCAATTCATAGGGTTGCAAAGTCGGATACTACTGAGCGACTGAACTGAACTGAATCTTGCTAAATTAAAAATTAGGAGCATGAACCAATAAAATGAGAGAAAACTGTTATTGAATTTTTTAAATTAATGTTTTCATGATAATAATTTATTACTATGAAAATGTAAAGTAGGGGGTAGGAAAAAAGGTGCAATTTTGAAATGAACCAAATGGAGCTGAATTTCTAGCTTCACCATTTGTTGATACAGGGCTTGGTTTGCCCCCCTTCACCCAATTACCCATCTTTCTACTTCCCCCGCCTTAAGTTATACATCCACAAAATAGAAGGAAGAATGAGATTATTTATTAACCAGAATGGTCTCCAATGTTCCCTGTAGCAATAAAATTGTCCATGAAACTAATTCCTTTTTATGTGCTTACAAGTATTATCTACTATTGCAAAATATCCATAAAGCCAATGTAATCCTTCTCATTACTATAAATCTGATAAAAAGAAAGAGCCTCTCTAAATATCTATCTTAGAAACATATTTATACACAGTAATACTGCGTCCTTTCTAGAAAAATAAGCTAAACCAAAACCCGAGGCTTCCCCCACCCCCACCTAAAGCATATTCCATTTGTGTTGTGTGATTCAGTCACCCAGAGACTTATAAATTCTGACTTCCCTTCTTCTAAGGTTACTTGGGAGACATGGACGCTGACTTCAAACATGTTAGATGCCAATCTTTGGCCCAATGTACGGCAAGTGGTGGCTGGAGTCTATCTCAGAATAAGGAAAATATACAATTTGGGGATGGCTAAGATGTCTTGAGAGTCTTTAAACTCGTCTGGAAAGTAGAACCAAATCTAGTGGCAAGCTGTGGAGGACAGCACTGATGAGCTGAAATGTCTTTATCGTCGACATTCCAGCTATCAGCAAGGCTTTAGAGTGCCCACTTAAGATGTAAACAAGGGACGTAAACTTGTGGAGGAGGAAACACTTCATCTGACACCTTCTTTCTAGAGCTCTTGACACTTTTGGAAAAGCTTCTTTGGGGAAAGTTATTAAAACAAAACAAAACAGTGGGTCCAAGGTGAGAACAGTAGCAAGGGAGACAACAGCTCAGATTCAGCTGTTTGCAGTGGGGAGGGGTGAAGCACTCACACTATAAATCAAGCCAGCAAAATTCCAGGGCAGAGAGAATACAACAGGCCCTGTGTTCCTCAGCTCTAACCCCCAAGTGAACCACTGCCTATGCAAAGCATCATATGGAAAGATTTTTACAGTAGCACTTAATACTTGATAGACATTTAATACTTGTCTACCACAACATTTAACCACTCTCAATAAAACATTCTTCGGATACCTTGAAGCCCTTCAGTGAGAATTCCTAGTTACCATACTTGATTAGAGCAAGAACAGCAGGCGATCCTATGTGTTAATGAAGTCTCTTTTTTCCTGTCTCACCCCATAAAGTTCTTTGACCCTTCATGCTACAGTTCCCTATGATATAAAGTGAAAGTGAAAGAAAGTGAAGTCACTCAGTCATGTCCAACTCTTTGCGACCCCATGGACTGTAGCCCACCAGGCTCCTCCATCCATGGAATTCTCCAGGCAAGAATACTGGAGTGATTAGCCATTTCCTTCTCCAGGGGATCTTCCTGACCTAGGGATCGAACCCAGGTCTCCAGCATTGCAGGCAGATGCTTTAACCTCTGAGCCACCAGGGTTAAGCCTACATTAAAAAGATGATGTAAAGCTTACATTTAAAAAAAACATATACACACTCACACATAACAGGTTGTTCACAAAATTCAAACATTTTTGAGGTACATATTTATTCAATCATTCAAGAGACAGTATATGAGAAAGGGGTCAGTAAAAAATGAAAATTCTTGGTCTTTCCCCTCAAAACGGATAGTTCAATAATGGAGGTACACAAATAACTCTAGTACAAGATGATGCCTGAAGTTAAGGGAGCATTGAGGGAGGAAGATTAGAGCTTTCTGGAAATAACAAGCAAATCTTAAATAGAAGGACATGCCTGACTTTATTTCTTCATTCAAGAAATATTAGTTGAGCTACTCTATTAAATTGATAACCACAGTACTAAATGCACGTGTGTGCATACTAAATTGCTCGGTCATTTCCAACGCTGTGTGACCCTATGGACTGCAGCCTGCCAGGCTTCTCTGTCCATAGGATTCTCCAGGCAAGAATACTGGAGTGGGTTGCCATGCCCTCCTCCAAGGGATCTTCCCACCCCAGTGATGGAACCCATGTCTCCTGCAGCTCCTGCCTTGCAGGCAGATTCTTTACCACTGAGCCAGCACGGAAGCCACACAGTATGGTAAAAGACAGGATAAATGTTTAAGGCAAGGGCAGTTGCTTTACATCAGGGATCAGAAAAAGCTTCTGTGAGAGTCACATAAGCAGTGATCTGAAGGATAAACATGTTAATAAAGAGACGAGTATTTTCCAGGGAGAAGAAAAAGCTTATGTTGAAACACTGAGGTGGGAAATTCAAATATATTTAGAATTTTATAGAGTTGATAAAATAGAGGATTTGGGTGGGCACAAGCAAGGAAACAAGCAGGAAGCAAAATTGCAAAATTCTTGAATGTCACGCAAGTAACATTTAAAGATACAAATTCCTCCTATGTCAAACTAAAGTGATTGAATTTTTTCAGAGTTGCTTGAGAAACCAATGAAGAAAATCTAAGAAAGCTCATTACATGATAACTTACAAGCTATACAAAGATCATTCTACTAGTAAAGAATTGTCCGGAGTGAGATTATTTTATAATGCAATATTAAGTAAATAAAGTAGAATAAAACCTTTTGTACAACTAAACTATAAGATGCCTGCATAGAAATAAATATGCATGGACAGAAGTCTTGGAAAAAATTCAACTTATTAACATTCTTCTTCATGATATGTTGAATTAGAAATAAGAGACTGATAATACTGATGGATCAATTCAACATTCTGTCAGTTTAAAGAACTGTAATTACTCCTTAGTCAAGAACCAAGCAGCACAAACTTTCTCTACAGACATTTGTAATTTAAATGCATTCTCATAATGGACTCTGGTTGCACTGCATGTAACAAAACGCTGAACTAGACAAGGAAAGAAATACCAGTTATCACTAACTGGAAAACAGCTACATATTGCCAAAATTTTTCAATCTCTAGATTCTTAGAGCATGATGGAAGACCACCCACAAATTTCAGCAGACAATCTGGAAATTAACCACCCACTTCCTCCAACTTATCAAAATTCTTGAACTCTATTTTCACTTGATGCATCTTTAAACCCATTTTCCTTTGCACACAGGAAAAAAGATATAATAAACTGTATACCACAAAATCTCAAATTTAAAGAACCAGACTTTATGAACAAAGAATACTGAGATGTTTTCCTAAAGAGACAGCTATTTTATCTAAACACTATTTAATTCAACATGACTCATTGTTTAGCCGAGTTACTGCATTTGGCTTAAAAACAAAGAAACAACTTTGGAAAAATGTAGAGGACAGAGGAGACATGTTCATTACACTTTAAACACATTCATCAGTCATTCAAAGCAGAAGCCCCCTTTTCTCTTTTTCTCTTGTATCTCTATCTCCTGACACTGTCTAAAATACAAGGTCAGTGACTGCAGCACTCAGCTGCTGGAGAGGAGAGTTAAACAGTCCTTGGGAGTGTGCCTCTACATAGAAAAAGAGCTACCCGGTGATTCTTTTCAAGAGAAGCACAAAGGATCTGACCAAGTTTCCTGCAACTTTGAAAAGCCCAAGACTCATCATATATACAATGGCTTTTCAATGTATATGTAAGGGGTTTCTCTTTACTACATCCCATATTGGGAAACCATTTGTTTCCAAATCTCACATGATCCGATTTTGAGATAGAGTGGACGCAGCCTTACTCAATCTTTCAAAATAAAAGATCAGTGTTGCACTTTTCTCCTTTTGCTCTGGGACAAAATATTTATCATTCCTGCACGCACTTCAAGGATAAGAGCAGATTATAGACTCAAAGCTTATTTATTTTACGAAATGCTGTTGCTTCCATGAGGTAAGCATTAGCCAAGGCTGTCTCTTTAATTTTCAGGGTACAAGTAAAATCTTTTGGAGGAAATAAGGCACACTTAAAAGAGGAAGTAACAAGCTCTTAAAAGCCAAAGTTTGACCTGAATATTAACAGCTCACTGTCGCCTTTTTAATGTGGACGGAAGTTTGATTCACTTGATTGATAACCATTTTTATCCCTGAATCTCAAAAACACAACATACTTTTATTAGGCAAAATGACAGGTGTAGATAGTTGGAATAGTGTTATTTGAGGGATTTCACATTACAAATTCAAGTAACTTAGCAAAACTAAGTCAAACAAGCCACTTAATGTCCTAAAACCAGAAGAGGTTTATCCTAAAACCCATTTATCCAGGTTTTAGGTTTAAACAGGTTTAGGTAGGCATTTACCTTTGGCTTATATTCACCAAATATATACAAGTTGTACTTCCCAAATTGAAAAACTCTACAAGCATGATTACTCATAATGAACATAAAAGCAACCAAGATTGTCTTTTAACATCCAAGTGGAAATTAAATCAGTACAATTCAAACCCCAAAAGTGTTTTTATCCCACTATATGTTGCTGTTGTTTAGTCGCTCAGTTGCGTCTTTTGCAACCCGATGGACTGCAGCCCGCCATGCTGCTCTGTTCATGGGATTTCCAGGCAAGAACACTGCAGCAGGCTGCTTGGAGCGGGTTACCATTTCCTTCTACAGTGGCTATTGCCAACCCTGGGACTGAGCCCACATCTCTTGCATTGGCAGGCAGATTCTTTACCACTGAGCCACCAGTGAAGCCCAACCCACTATATACAGGTAATTCACTTTTTTTTTTTTTTTAATGCAGTTTTCTGGAGTAAAGATTGTTCTTTTTGGCACTGCATCTAACTAATTATGTGGCCTTAGGCAACCAACTTAAATTATTAGTCACTAACTGTCCCCAGCTAAATGATGGAAATAATAGTATCTATCTGAGGGGACAACTGTACTAATTGAAAGAGAAAATAAGTGTGAAGCACCTGGAGCATAGTAGCTATCACTCAGCTGTTAGTTTCCATGCCAAGACAAGAGTTTCAGGTTTAAATCGGGTATTTGTACACTGTCATAACTTTGGAGCATTATTCTTCAGTTGCATTCTGAACCAATCCTACTAAATAAAGTTTGTTAACATTTAATTCGTATTGAAGTGCAATCTGTGCACCAATAAAAATGTTACAATGTGTAAAAATTCTAGCAAAACTGATTCTCAAATTCCAGCACAAAAGTAAATGATTTTTGTAGAATACAATTTTTCTTAATCTTTATCCAGTCTGCCTCTATTAAACTATCACTCAACACTACCTACTATCTCTAGAGAACATACAAAGTCCCTAATTTACTGAGAAAAGTTTAAACCATTTCACCTAATCTTCACAACAATCCTATTAACTTGCCCTATTGTTTTCTGCATGAGATATATGGAAAAAATGGTTGATGAATTTTGGGTAACTTTCCCAAGTTTTCAATTTAAGTCTGTAGGACCCAAAGTCCATTTTCTCCAATTCAAGAAGGATAAGAATTCCCAGCTGAAAAACTTGGTCTCTTTCACTTTTCCCTGAGTACAGTGGTGGTTTTCAAATTTTAACATACATGAGAGATACATGAAATGCTTACTAAAAGTGAAAAATTACAGGAATAAAATTAGTTCCTTCCATAATCATTTATTCAGAAGGTCTTCGCAGATTCATCTGTTGAACACAGTCCAGGGCTCTTGTTAAGGAGACTAATCAGATCTTCTAAAGATTGCTTCTTTCTTCTGATTCTAATCTGAAATGACACCAAATCTGGAGGGATAACCCTTTTCACTTTATCTAAGGAAGCCTCTTCCATTTTGTTTTTTAGGGATTTGTTCTGTTTTTATTATCTTCAAGACCTTAAAATTATTTCTGGCCTTAAGATTCAGATTTGTTTTAAATAGTATGTGGCTGATTATAGAATTAATAACAATGTGTGACTAGAATGACTTTTGAGTCTATGCATTTATGTGCTAATTTTTGACAATTTATTTGAAGCCCTCTAACAAAGAATTCAACATCCTTTAAAAGATGAGCTCACTTCTCTTCAGAAGACTTTGTAAAGATCAGATTGCCCAAATCTCACAGAATTTGGAAAGAATCTGAAAATTATGTGAGAAGGAAACTGGTTAAAGTGATTAAGTCTTGCGCATAACTACTGAAAGCTTGTGCAGAAAACCTTTTTCCACAACTTTTGGTACCACAAATCCCAATCTTTTATACAAATATGATCCAAAAGTGAATGAGCAAGCCAATCATTTGAGATTCAAAACTAAATCTTCCTTTAAAAACCCAAAGTTATAAGTTGTACTGAGGTCCATAGTTTTTCCTGAAAACTTAATTGTTGTAGTAGTATTACTAATGAAAATATTGAATCAAAAGTTTGTCTAAGATTTTTCATAAATTACTTCTCTTCATTACAGTCCTACAAGGTTTATAGTGGTACACAGTATAGGCCCTAAGTCCAGAGTGCCAGAGTAAATGATCTCTCTGATACTTACTTCTGTGTTATCTAGCAAAGTTACTTAATTCCTTGAAGCCTCTGTTTAGTATCTGTAAAATGGGGATAATGATATCATCCATCTTGCGGATTTGTGATTAGGGTAAATTAAGTTAATAAAGCAGTAAGAATAGTTACCGTCACGTTATATTGCTCATAATATAGTAACTGTTACGTTACTCCTATTTTCAGGAACTAATGGTTAATATTTCTCAGAAAGATCAGATACCTTTCTCAAGATCACACTATCGAAAACAGCCAATGGAAGGAAATTGAAATTAGGTCTTCTTGGCACTAGAAACACTGTCCTTTCCAATTAACCATACCATATTTATATACTATCACAGCACTAACCTTTGAACTCTACCCAAATATCAATGAACGGTGTCTTTTGAGGAAATTCATGAAATATGCTAATTTAGTACATCATTGCAATCATTTTCAAGATATATAAACACAGCCGTATTGAATATATCCCTCTAAATTCTCAGTATCTGTTCTGAGAAAACCTATCTCTTTGTCAGAAAGTTTCATTCCCTACCTGCTTGAGGAGCAGAACTTGCCAAATGAAATCAGAAAGTCAAAATATAAAATAGATCAGCAAGAAATAGCTCTTTTTGAGTCCCTAGTAGGAACTCCTAAAGCCTACCTATCTGACCTCTCCTGCTGCTGCTGCTGCTGCTGCTGTTGCTAAGTCGCTTCAGTCGTGTCCGACTCTGTGTGACCCCATAGACGGCAGCCCACCAGGCTCCTCTGTCCCTGGGATTCTCCAGGCAAGAATACTGGAGTGGACTGCCATTTCCTTCTCCAGTTCATGCATGCACGCTAAGTTGCTTTAGTCGTGTCCGACTCTGTGTGACCCCACGGACTGCAGCCCACCAGGCTCCTCTGTCCAGGGGATTCTCTAGGCAAGAATACTGGAGTGGCCATCTGGTGCCATTTCCTTCTCCATCCGACCTCTCCTACTTCACTATTTACAAAGCACAGTCATACTGCTCAGCTTTTCACTTCCATTCCTTAAGAAGTTTCTGTTCCCTCACACAAAGTCAAAACAGTTTTGTGAGGCAAAAAAAAAAAAAGACAAAAAGTCTGAAAATAGGATACAAAAGTAATCGCTCCTGTGGGCACTAGAAATTGAACTATACCCTCTATGGTATCTTTAATTTTTTTTAAGCATATATTTTTTGAGTACTTCTTGGCTGAACACTGCTAAGCCAACTGCTAATTACCATAAAAATTAAAAAGAAAAAAATTTTCTAGACACTTATAATCTTCAAGAAAAGATGGGGTATGTTCAAACTAATATAATATAAGGTAGTAAAAGATAACTGTCTTTAAAGAGAGGCACAGACACCAGCATCATTTATCCAACCTATAAACCAGGAAGCCATTCTTAATTCTTCCCTCACAGCCAATCAGTCAGTTGCTGAGTCGTACTGATTTACCTCTAAAATGTATACAGATCTGACATTTCTTGTCCCATCCCAATTATCACTCTTTAATTCTAGACACTTATCATGTCATCTCTGACCAGATAATTGCATGAACCTTCTAACTGCTCTTCCTGCCTTTAGTTTTATCCTTTGTTCAAATATTTATTGAATGTTGGAGAAATGATGGGCACCATGGGGCAGTCTGTGTGCTGGGAGCTAGGGATAAAAGACTCAGACACCAGGCTATAACTCAAGTGGAGTTCTCACACCAGCTTCAGGTTTCTATCGGAAACAAGTGCCGTCCAAAAGCTAAACATGATAGCGTCTTTTACACATAGCACTCCTGTCCCACTTTAAATCTATTGTCAGTGACTTCCTATTTTCTAAAACACTAGTCATGAGCTAGTTCGTTAGAAGCCATGGGGTACTTTTCTCTCAAAAATTTCATATATGAGCACAGTCATAAATCATAAAATGTGTGAAACTTCAGGGTGTCAGTTATATGCTGGAATTCCTTCTAGTACCCCTCCATATTCCATGGAAGAAGGGTGCATAGGAGGGAGGGGTACTCATACATTCAGGTTATCAATGTCCCACCTAAAGAGAAACTTTGTTACCTCCAAATATACTAAGCAAGACATTCCGTGACCTGACCCTTGCTTACTTCCTCAACACAACACTTGGCTTTTCCTCCTTGATCTTCATGTTCCTGCCAGTAGATCTGCCTGTAATGTCTTAAGAATGATCCTCTTAACTCATGCTTCTCAGCTATGTTCATATTAGTCTCTTTGCCTTGATAAATTTTCCTTATTTTTTAAGGTTTAGCCAATACTACACTTTATATAAAGTCTTAGCCAATTCCCATTTTCTCTTGTGATAAAATTTAAATAATTACTTACCTTTTTAATAACATACTATTTTACTGGCACTGAGATATGTGCTTTAATTGTATACATTTAATCTTTGCACTATAAGGTGTACATTTTGTACTTCATGTCCTATACACAAAGAAATTATGCTTAAAGGAGTTAAGTGTGTTGATGGATTATAGCTGGGGAGTGGTAGAGTCTTGATTAGAATCCAGGAAAGCTAGATTTTAAAGTTTTTTCCATTGTAACATAGTGAGTATACATCCATTCTTACACATATTAGACCACACTGGATACATCTGTCTCATAACTATGGGTACTTAAAAAAAATGTTATTATTTTTTAGAAATCTTAAGAATGCTTTAGAAAGATAGGAAGACTGTATTTGTTCAATAAAAATTGCTTAAAATGGCCTTCAATTTTTAACCCAGTTTCTGGGAGAGGGAGGAGAAAGAGAAGAAAAACAATTATTTGTCCAAGCAGGTGTGTGTGCACATGCTCAGTTGAGTCCGACTCTTCTCAACCCCATGGATTGTAGCCCACAGGATTTCCTAGCCAAGAATACTGGAGTGGGTTGCCATATCCTCCTCTAGGAGATCTTCCCGACCCAGGGATCAAACCCATGTCTCCAGCAATGGCAGGTGGATTCTTCACCACTGAGCCACCCGGGAAGCCCAGGTAAGACTGAGTGCTCACTCAGTCACTTCCAACTCTTTGCAGTCCCAAGGACTATAGCCCACCAGGCTCCCCCGTCCATGGGATTTCCCAGGCAAGAATACTGGAGCAGGTTGCCATTCCCCTCTCTGTCCAATCAGGTAGTGTTGCCTAACTTCAACTATTTGCCATTCACTAGGGAGGGAATTTGAAGCTCACTCAGCGAGAAGGCAATGGCACCCCACTCCAATATTCTTGCCTGGAAAATCCCATGGATGGAGGAGCCTGGTAGGCTGCAGTCCATGAGGTCGCTAAGAGTCAGGCACGACTGAGCGACTTCACTTTCACTTTTCACTTTCATGCATTGGAGAAGGAAATGGCAAACCACTTCAGTTTTCTTGCCTGGAGAATCCCAGGGACAGAGGAGCCTAGTGGGCTGCCTTCTATGGGATCGCACAGTGTCAGACAAGACTGAAGTGACCCAGCAGCAGCAGCAGGGAGGGAATTTGAAGCTAGAGTTCTACAGGCTAATCCTTTTCAAATGATTAATGGACAAGTGTTTTGTTTATGTTTGTAACATACAGGAAAAGTGAATGTCTAGGTAAATGAAAATTAAACAACAACTCAATAATACAAAATTCAACCCCAAATTTTTTAACATTAGATTCAGTTGACATTATAGTACTCTGTCAAGTGGTTGTACTCTTAATTTCTGTATTTACCTCTTTGCGGGCATAACAACTGTGAGCCTTCTCTGCCATTTCTGGAAGACTGAATCTGAACAGTACTAGTACAGAGTAGTTTTTTCTTTTTCCAAAATTAAGAGCAAATTTGCTTGGCATTCTCATTTTGCTTATGAAGCATTTCAGATGAGTCAGCAATGCAGTCAACAAGTCTTCCAAAAATAAACAGTTTGGAGTTAACTGTGGCAGCAAGCATGAAAGTTTGTGAGTGTAACTACTAAACAGTAAGTATACACTATATATAAACCAGGCAATTTAAACATTATTATATTTTGGATGAGAGCTTTGCCACTTTCATATCTCCATATCCTGAACATAGAATATGGCCAAGGTCAGGTCATGGAGCATGGGTAAATATTTCTTCCCTTAATACATCTGGGGGAAAAAGAGGCAGTCTTCTTTAGAGAAGTCTAAAACAACATCTTAGTCCCATCCTTTTTATAGTTTTTGATGTTTTTATTTTTCAAAGGATTTATACTCTGCCTATTCCTCTATTAAGTATATTTAGAAAATATAGGCAAAATATTCTGAGTTCAAAAATTTCTTCCAACTGAGCATTCTTTTTCATCAATCTTCATTTATCCTATTTTAATGATGTTATTTCTTTCTTACATATAATTTACTCAGCCTTTGTATTTTATAGAACATTGTCATTTTCATCCATATTTTCTTTTAAAAATTTTTTAAGAAACCTTTTTGTTTTGTATTGGGGAATAGCCAGTTAGCAATGTTGTGATAGTTTCAGATGAACAATGAAGGGATGAAGGAACTCAGCCATACAAAAGAGATCCAACCAGTCCATCCTAAAGGAAATCAGTGAATATTCATTGGAAGGACTGATGCTGAAGCTGAAACTCCAATACTTTGGCCACCTGATGTGAAGAACTGACTCATTTGAAAAGACCCTGATGCTGGGGAAGATTGAAGGCAGGAGAAAAAGGGGACGACAGAGGATGAGATGGTTGGACAGCATCACCAACTTAATGGACATGAGTTTAAGTAAGCTCTGGGAGGTGGTGATGGACAGGGAAGCCTGGCACGCTGCAGTCCATGGTGTCACAAAGAATCGGACATGACTGAGCAACTGAACTGAATACTGATTCTCCCTCAAACTCCCCTCCCATCTAGGATGCCACATAACATTGAGAAGAGTTCCTTGTTATTAACCGATATTCTCTTTTCATTTTTCAATCTATGATGGGTCTATTTGTGACAATTTTGTTATAGAATCTAGATCAAGGAATTCTGCCTTTTCTAACTCTAGAATCCCTCTCTTGCAATTTCCCATAGTCTCTTACTTGGGGAAATGATAAGAAGATTGCTCATAAATTCACTTTGCACCCTTCTTCTTATCATGTTTCATAGGGACACATTTCTGAATGCAAGAGACTTCACAATCTGTTTCATCCATCTTTTTAATGTTATATAAAACATCATTCCGTATCTAAGTTTCTAAATTTAGCTTTAAGTGTGTCTAATACTACTGTGGGCAAGAATCCCTTAGAAGAAATTAGAGTAGCCATCATGGTCAACAAAAGAGTGCAAAATGCAGTATTTGGATGCAATCTCAAAAATGACAGAATGATCTCTGTTCGTTTCTAAGGCAAACCATTCAATAATCACGGTAATCCAAGTCTATGCCCCAACAAGTAACACTGAAGAAGCTGAAGTTGAACGGTTCTATGAAGACCTACAAGACCTTTTAGAACTAACACCCAACAAAGATGTCCTTTTCATTATAGGGGACTGGAATGCAAAAGTAGGAAGGCAAGAAACACCTGGAGTAACAGGCAAATTTGGCCTTGGAATGCGGAATGAAGCAGGGCAAAGGCTAATAGAGTTTTGCCAAGAAAATGCACTGGTCATAGCAAACACCCTCTTCCAACAACACAAGAGAAGACTCTACACATGGACATCACCAGATTGTCAACACTGAAATCAGATTGATTATATTCTTTGCAGCCAAAGATGGAGAAGCTCTATATAGTCAACAAAAACAAGACCAGGAGCTGACTGTGGCTCAGATCATGAACTCCTTATTGCCAAATTCAGACTTAAATTGAAGAAAGTAGGGAAAACCACTAGACCATTCAGGTATGACTTAATTCAAATCCCTTATGATTATACAGTGGAAGTGAGAAATAGATTTAAGGGCCTAGATCTGATAGATAGAGTGCCTGACGAACTATGGACAGAGGTTCATGACATTGTACAGGAGACAGGGATCAAGGCCATCCCCATATACATGAGTCTGAGTGAACTCCAGGAGTTGGTCATGGACAGGGGGGCCTGGCGTGCTGCGATTCATTGGGTCACAAAGAGTCGGATACGACTGAGCGACTGAACTGAACTGAACTGAACTGAATTCTACCAAGAGTAGATAATTGCTTCCTTTTCTACAGTTACTGTTCTGCACTAAAAATCACACAAGAATATTTATTTAGCCTTCATTTGTATCACTTATAAACAGTTTTTCCACCTAGAGTTTCAAACCAGAGGGGAAGTAGCAAGACTTAAGTCATAGTAATAGTAACAATTAAAGAATGTTGATGCTTTTGTAGAGTAGATATGTAAACGGAAAAATTACTATTGTTGATATAAAATCTTTTCCTGATTTTAAAGTCTTAATATACATTTTACACTGATAAACAATATGTTATTTTTACCATGGTCTCTGCTACATGCATAATAAAAAGATCCATAGGCATAAAAATACATTTTCTGGACTCCCCTGGTGGTACAGTATTTAAGAATAATCCACCTGCCAATCCAAGGGACAGGGGTTCAATCCCTGACCCTGGAAGATTCCACATGCCTCGGAGCAACTAAAGCCCCTGCGCCACAAATACTAAGCCAAAGCTCTAGGGCCCACGAGCCACAACTACCAAGCCCGTGTGCCTTAACTAATGAAAGTCACGCACCTAGAGCTTCTCTTGTTCTCCACGACAAAAGAGGCCATTGCAAAGAGAAGCCCAAACACCACAACAGAGTAACCCCTGCTTGCCACAACTAGAGAGAGCCCGTGTGCAGCAACGAATACTCTGCAAACAAAAATAATAAAATATTTTTTTAAAAAAACACATTTTTAAAGGAGGAAGTGCTACTGAATGTAGTAGATAATAATGTACATTTTCATAATAATTTTTCAAAGAAAAAAGAAAATAAACACTATAGAGGAGGGTACTCTAAATCTCAGTTGGTGAACAAATCCCCTAGAGAACAAAATAAAATACTATTATAATGGCCTTGGAATAGGTCAGATTTTTTTCCTTCTCTTTCTTTTGTCAGCACGTGGGATCTTAGTTCACTGATCAGGGGCTGAACCCACGACCCCTACTGGAAGCACAGTCTTCAGCACTGGACCACCAGAGAAGTCTGGGATAGGCAAAAATTTGTTAAATAGAGCAAAACCCATGTAAGTCTTAAGGAAAAGAATGATGAATTGTGATAAACTAAATTTGGTGTTTGCATTTATACAAAAGCATCAAGTGTGTGAAAAGCAAGCCAAATAATAGATTTATAAACTCACACGTATAAACTATAAAGGGCTGATATCCAAAATGTAAAAGAACTCCTAAAAGCAAAAAAGAAAAATATAAACTAAATAAAATAGGCAGTGTCTTGTACCCTGCAAGATATCTACATTACCAATTAACATTTGTAAAAAGTGTTCAAATGCATTAGTAATGCAGAGAATACCAATTACAACTACAGTGAGATATTACTATATTGCTATCAGATTTGTTAAAATTTTTGTTTTAATAAAAATAAAAAATAAAGATGACCATTTCCATTTTTTCCACCCAAAATAAATGACAACAAAAGTAAAAATAAACAAATAAGTAGGGTTACATCAAACTAAAAAGCTTCTGCACAGCAAAGGAAACCATTAACAAAATGAAAAGTCAATAAACTGAATAGGATAAAGTATCTGCAAATTATATATCTGATAAGAAACTAATATCCAAAATATATAAAGAGCTCATACAACTGAACAGTGAAAAAAAAAAGGGGGGGGTAAACAATCCAATTAAAAAATGAGCAGAGGATTTGAATAGATATTTTCCAAAAAAGACATACAGGCCAACAGGCACCTGGGTACCTGAAAAGATGCTTAACATCACTAATTATCAGAGAAATAAATGCAAATTAGAGCCAAAAAGAGAGATGACGTCACATCTCTTAGAGTGACTATTATCCAAAAGACAAGAAATAACAAGTATTGGTGAAAATACGAAGAAAAGAGAACTCTTGTGTACTGTTCATAAGAATACATCTTGGTCCAGTCACTACAGAAAACATTATGGAAGTTCCATGAAAAATTAAAAACACAACTATGATATGATTCAGCAATTCTATTTCTGAAGAAAATGAAAACAATAACTCACAAATATATGTGCACCTCTAAGTTCATTGCAACATTATTTACAATAGCCAAGATATTGAAACAACCTAAGTATCCACTGGTAGATAAATGGATAGAGAGAATGTGAGAAATATGTGCATGCTAAGTTGCTTCAGTCATGTCCAACTCTGCGACCCTACGGACTGAAGCCTGCCAGACTTCTCTGCCCATGGGATTATCCAGGCAAAAATACTGGAGTGGGTTGTCATGTCCTCCTCTAGGGGATCTTCTCAACCCAGGATCAAATCTGCTTCTCTTATGTCTCCTGCACTGGCAGGTGGGTTCTTTACTACGAGGGCCACTGGGGAAGATCTATATCTATATCGATCTACACACACACACAGTGGAATATTATTTACTCATTATTTCATTCAGAGAGAGTGAAATCCTGCCATTTACAACAACAAAGATGAACCTTGAGGGCATTATGCTAAGTGAAATAAGTCAGACAAAGAAAGACAAACACTCATGATCACATTTATGTATAGTACATAAAAACAAGCAAACCAACCCAAGATCAAAGACAGACAGAACAAATTGATGGTTGCTTGCCAGAGGTAGAGGGTTGAGGTGGGTGGAAAAAATGGGTCAAAAGGTACATACTTCCAGGTATCAATTAAATAAATCACGGGGATGTAATAACACAGCATGGCAACTATAGTTAATAATACTGTATTGCATATTTGAAAGTTAAGAGAATAAATCTTAGAAGTTCTTTTTAAGAACATTTTAAGAACAAGAAAAAAAAATCTATAACTGTGTGATGATAGATACTAAGTAGACTTATTGTGGTGACCACTCTTCAATTATACATGCAAATATTAAATCATTATGTCATATACCTGAAACTAATATAATGTATGTCAAATATACCTCAGTATAAAAATAACAAAGTATGGTCATGTTCATGTGTAGCAAAGATGTAGAACAACTTCATATACTGTTAGAAGGAATATAATTTTGTATAACTACATAGAAAAATAAATTGGGTTTATCTGTTCAATTTCAACATATGTGTACTATATGATGCAGCAATTCAATTCCCAGGTATGTACAAGAGTTCAGAGTGGCTTTATTCATCATAACCTCAAATGGGAAATGACACAAATGTCTACGAACAAGAGAACAGATAAATACATTGTGGTATTTTCCTACAATGGGTGATACTCTGGAATAAAAATGAATAAACTACTTTCAGTCTTAACAATGCCAATGACTCTCTCAAACAAAATATTAAGCAAAATAAGTTTGACAAAAGGGAAAATATACTATACAATTTCACTTATATAAAGTTCAAAATCAGGCTAAATTCATCTATGGTGTTAGAAACTGGGACAGCAGATACATACAAGGGGAAGGGAAAAGATATTTATTTAGATGGACAAAAAGGAATTACATATATTTTTCAACCTGGGTGGTAATTAAACAAGTATGTGCTAACTCATGTGATAATTGACTTTTAAAGAAGGTTTTTATAATTTTTCTGTATCTATGATTTGTGGAAAATTGTATTTTTGAAAAGAAAGGGTATTTACATTTACTCATGATAGTTTCTGAATCAAAGTGTATTAGTTTCCTCATTGCTATAACAAATTATGATGAGCTTTGTGGCTTAAGAAAAGAAATTTATTCTCTCTCAGCTTTGTACACTAGAAGTCCAAAATCAGTATTACTGGGCTAACATGGACGTGTTGGAAGGACCACATTCCGCTCAGATACTCGAGGGGAGAATCTGTTCTTCGCCTCTTCTCGTTTCTCTTGGCTAGAAACCACTTCATTCTGCTCTCTTCCTCTGTAATCACATTACCTTCTCCTTTTCTCATGTCAAATCTCTCTTAAAAGTAAACACTGACAGTATTTAGGGCTCACTTGGATAATCCAGGATAGTCTCAGGTCTCAAGAGCTTACTTAAATTTATTCACATCTGTGAAGTCGATTTTGCTATTAATATATAAGGTAACATTCTTGGTTTCAAGGATTCAGATGTAGTTATCTTTCAGTGACCCACTACTCAGCCTACCATACCTAGTGCTAATCACTATGAGTTCAGAGAGGGGAGAAATAACCAAGTACTAGAATAAGCTGAAATTCCTCATAAAACAGACGTAGGGAAACTGCACTTTCATGAATAATGGTACTGGAACATGTAGAGAAAAACAGGCCATCACAGTTCAAAAAAAAAATGGCCACAAAGGACGCCAAGTGATAAAGAAAAACAAAGTTTAATGTAGTCCACTATTAGTAAAAAGAAATTAAACAATGTGCCTAAACATGGTATATTTTCATGAACTGCGAGAATATTAATTTTAGCTATATTTTCCACATCAGAATTTATACCAGTGAAAAATTTAATATGAGCACATTTTAATGTGATAAAAGTAATTTTAATGTGATGAAATGATTAAAATGTGAATAATCATCAACAATTTTCATGTTGGTTTGTTTTCCACACTTCTGAAACCTTTGCCTTCTTTAAATGCCTATGCTTATTACAGTTAAGCAGAGTTACTTAGGTTGCTAACGCAAACAAAATGAGAGAGTGTTGCTAGAGATGAAGTATTTCATCATCACCCTGGCACTGCAACACAACTCAGACACAGTTTGAAAGCAGAAGAACCCTTTCACTACAATCCCTAGTTGGGTCTCTGAAAGCAATCCCTCCGGAAAATCAAGATACTCTCATACATCTGCTCCTCACATTATTGTTAGAATCGCAGTTTAATCCCTGGCCTTTACTGATGTCATTGATTTGAAATGCAGGTCTGTTCCTTCAGGATAGTAGCTGGTGTCACTATACTATTTACAAATTTCTTCAAAACAAAAGATTTTCTTTTGTGACATCCTTACAAAGAAAAATATAATTTCATTGCCATAATTGAAAACTATGGTTACTACACGATTAAAAATTATTTTACTCTAATATAGTTCAATTATAAATTAGGCATTAAAATGATATTTAAAAATAGGTTATGTAGTTTTAAGTGAGGTTATTGAAATACATTCTTTGAATTCTGCACCCCCGGCCCCTAATGCTGTCAAAGACAATGACTGAAAGCCTTTCCAAGTGTTTCCATCTGTCCTTAGCTTGAGTAGATCTACAGAGCAGACTCCATGTGAATTTACACAAGCTTATGAATTTACATGGAAAGGGCAGATACATTCTCCTTTATCTGATTATGCTTTGGAACAGTTTTCTTATGCCATCCTTTTCCAGTGGGGCTATTAAAGGAATAGTGCAGATACCTCCCATTAGAAAGGTTATAGCCTTATGCTACAGCCAAGTTATGGCGATCCACAGCTGGGCAGAAATAATCCTCTTAGTTCTTGGATCCTGTGTGAGACAAAGGTTCTCGGGAAGGGCTTAGGCAACCACACTGAGAAAGGGCAATCTAGGGATTTTTGATATTTTAATACCAGCATAGGTATACTACTACTTATCAGGTGAACTTCAGACTTGTATCCACTGTATTGAGTGGCCATCTGTGCTCTTTTACATCTTTATGGAGAGGATGTTTATCCAAAAATTAAGCCCAGCTGTATTATGGTTATGTAATATGGTATTATGGTTAATGTATAATATATCATTTGCCTAAAATAATACCTGCTTGAAAGACCAAGACAACTTCCATACATGTTTTCTACCAGTAACATTATTTTTCATATTTGCATTTTATTAATCACAATGAAATTTCACAATGTAGACCTACCAATACAACCACTTTGTTTCTATATTTATATATAAGACAAGATGCAACCAGATTCTTTGAAAATAAAGAGTATTTTGGACACCCATGCTACTCCACTCTTCATGTTATTGCACAGGGCATGTACAAGTCCTGGATTTCCCTTGTCAATTCTGATTTTTTAAATACTGGAATTACACTGGAATTAGACAAAAATTATAATAATCTTACAAGAAATACAGTGATCTTACATTTATAAGATTTATAAACATTTATAACATTTCTCTAAGTCCTTTACATAATTGTGAATATTTACTATAGCAATTTAAGAAAAGAAACTCTATAATTCATCAATTTAAACAGGACATTTTTGAGTGTGAAATGGAGAGCTAGTAATAATTATTTCAGGACAACTGGCATAAATGGCAACTGTCCCTGGCAAACTAAGATGGATGCTACCATATATATGAGAATTATTTTTATCCTTACACAGTGAAAGAAACTGGCATTTCAGTTTTTCAGTATTGAAACATATATTTCAATAATATGCTCACGTTTATAGTATTTAGTAAGTGTCAGAATCAGGCCTGGCTCCTTGGGTAGCCTGCCTCCAGAGTCCTTGAACTTAACTGTAATCCTGGAGGACTATAGTAGCATCAACACATGGTAAGCTCTAAGGAACTGATAGAGATAAAAGATTATAACGTTAACAATTTGTCTTTGAAATAGTTGTAACACCAGTTTGAACTGAGGAGAAAATCTTTTTTATTTGTGTTTAGATTTCACTTCATCATGAAGCTCTTTTTAAAAAAGAGCTTTCTTTTCTGTCACTTATGTTGTTTTAACTAGATTTGGTATATTTTTAGCAGTCTTATTTAAATGTATTTACATAAAAGATAAGCCTTTATGAATTTATTTCTTGCTTCTTTAAAAAGGGTTTGTGTGTGGAGGGATATCTGGATTAAATATATTCAGTTAACATAGTTTAAAATAGTTTTTCATAAATTAGAAAATTAATTTTTAACTATTGTTATGAATTTTTAATTTTAAAATTATAATTATTTCTTAAAAGACTATCCTTGAATATGCAGATAAAAATATACTGTTCTTCCAATTTCATAAGCGTGTCAGGATAGCAATGAATTTGATAGATGATCTAAAATTAAAAAGTGACCCCTTCGAGGCTGCATTTTTGTGGGTTTTTTTTGTTTGTTTGTTTGGTCCATTTTTCCTATATATTACAGGTAAAGCATGTCAAACAAAAAAAGAACAAGAATTTGAATTCACCATGAACTAACAAAATGATAATCTGGAAGAAATAAGAATTAGAAAAAGCAAGGAGAGGCTGGCACTATCGTACTGCACTTCATTCAAAATAATGGTGCCACCCTGACCAGAGATTTTCAAAGGACACACAATCCTACAATGGTTGGGTAAAGTAGGTTAGAAGAAGAATTTATGCCAACAAAAAACTGCACTTTAATCTTAGAATTTAAGGATTAATAAACAAAGGAACAATGTGGATATAAATTATTTTCTGGAAAAAAAATAATTTTAAATAGTATCTTATTATCTTATACTTTTCTGACTGAGTAAAATTCACAGAGAAAAGATTGAAGGTAAAAGGAGAAAGGAGTGGCAGAGGATGAGACGGTTAGATGGCATCACTGACTCAATGGTCATGACTTGGAGCAAACTCCAGGGGACAGTGAAGGACAGGAAGGTCTTGCATGCGGCAGTCCCTGGGGTCACAAAGAGTTGGGCATGACTTAGCAACTAGACAACAACATGTCTCTACTGCTGAAGGAGCTAGAACGGAAAAGAAATAGATCTGATTCTTTACTGTGTCCTATGGCCCCCACCAATGAAACACACCCTACCCCAACATATGCCACCTAATATGGAGGAAATTCAACGTGTTAATCAACTTAAAAGGTCACTCCATTTGTCTCCCCTATGCTTTGGGATGAAAATTAAAACCTCTGGGGTTGAGCCTGAAGTAAAAATCAACATTAGCTCCATCCTCCCCTTCCTCCCTCGTATTTCATTCTAACAACCACATGCCACTGGATAATGGTATCAGGATGAACAGTCACTGAGCTCACAAATTTCATCATCAATGTCTTTTAAAGAAAAAGTCTCTCTTCACCTTCACCTAATAAGCCTTTCATTAAATTGATTCTTGAATTTAATCCATTTTCCTTTCTGCTTATATATGTACTATACATGTATTCCTTAAATTCAAGTCAAATTCCTAACTTCCAAGAAGAGGATATAAATACTTCAAATGATGCAGTCTTTGGTGACAGTGATAAAGGGGTCCTTTACCAAAGGGGATTTGAATTTTTAAGGATGTGCTCATGTGCCATATATTCTTAAATCAACAAAACAATACTTTCATAAGTGTCTAGCAGTTAAAAGAAAGGAAAGGACAAGGCAAGAAAAGACCAAAAATGAAAAACAAAACAATGTTTTAATTTCATGACTAATTGCTAAATTAGAATTATTTATCACTAGATAAAATATTTGATTAGAGTATATTCAATTTAAAAAGTTATGCAGATTCTTTACCATCTGAGCCACCAGGGAAACCCGTAACATTTATTACTGATATGAACTTTTTTCTCCATCCAACAATACATCATAAAATTTAAAATGATATATTTGTGAGTATTTAAATCTGTTGAAAACATTTTCTGATGAGGATGGCCAGTTCTTCCCTTTCTCCATAGTTCTGGCCACCTGACAATAATATTAAGGGAATATTTTGATTAGACCAACTAGCTTAGAGTTAGCATGATGAATATTTTACAGGAACTAAAGATTCTTTGCTAACTAAACACACTAAAAATTTCTACCAGCTCAAACATTTTTACCAGCTAAACATTTACCAGTGTTTAAGTTATACGACATGTCTGTTAATATCTTGTTATCAATCATGATGTTTCGAAATATGACTAAGGATAGTCTATGTTCACAAAGTTGGAAAGTGAATCAAATAGCCTGGTAAGGTTTTCTTTTCTCCTTAAAACTTCTAGTGTTTCCATATTAGACCTTGATATGGGGAGTTTTGTTGTGTTATCTAAGGTATTGCCTTAATTTCACTTTATTCTGTTAGGCATCTAAAGGACTCAACCACACTTACAGCACTGACAAACTGAAAATGCCCTTAGGCATTTGTGATCCTAGGTTCTGCAGGCTCCTATATCTGTATATAAGGAAGGCTTTAAGGAGAGTCATGTAAGAATATGTATCCTGGACCCTACTGTACCACTGGATGACAATTCCTTGAGGTGGGGCTCAAAAATGTGCAGGCCTCTCTGGTGCCTCAGATGGTCAAGAATCTGCCTGCAATGCAGGATCAAATCAATGGGTTTGATCCCTGGGTTGGGAAGATTCCCTGGGGAAGGAAATGGTAACCCATTCCAGTATTCTTCCCTGGAGAATTCCATGGTCAGAGGAGGCTGGTGGGCTATAGTCCATAGGGTCGCAAAGAGTTGGACAAAATGTACTCTATAAATAAGTCTTCCTGAGAATACTGAAGTTCAGGCAGGTTTGAGACTCACCAATCTATATATGGGCTTCCCAAGTGGCTTGGAGGTAAAGAATCTGCCTGAAATGCAGGGGATGCAGAAGATGTGGGTTTAGTCCCTGGGTCAGAAAGATCCCATGGAGGAGGAAATGGCAACCCACTCCAGCATTCTGGCAGGTTGCGGTCCCTGGGGTCGCAAAGAGTCGGACATAACTGAGCACACACACAATCTATATTATGAAAGAATGAAGATATTTGCCTGCAGGGCTTCCATCTGGTTTAACTGATGACTTGACACTAAGTCCCAAAGGAAAAGTTTCAGTTATGCAGATACCCAGATATTTTCCAAAGTGAAAAACCTCTGTGAATACTCTACAGCAAACTAAGGTACTACTCTTTTTTTTTTTTTTTTTTTTTTTTTAATGTACTATGCTTAAGAGACTGTGAGATTAGAGTTTTATGTTGTAGTCATAAAAACAAAAAAGCTTTTTGGAGGAAAAATTTCAGTCCCTATTTTTACAAACAATGAAACCATCAAATAAAGTAAACCCTACATCAAGTATTGGTGTTTACAAATCAAACATGCTCAAATGAAGTATATAAAATGAATAAAAATAACTTAATGCACGATAGTTCAGTTGGTAGAGAATCTGCCTGCAATGTAGGAGACCCCGGTTCGATTCCTGGGTCAGGAAAATCCCCTGGAGAAGGGTTGCTAAGTCACTTCAGTCGTGTCCAACTCTGTGCAACCCCAGAGATGGCAGCCCACCGGGCTCCCCCATCCCTGGGATTCTCCGAGCAAGAATACTGGAGTGGGTTGCCATTTCCTTCTCCAATGCATGAAAGTGAAAAGTGAAAGTGAAGTCGCTCAGTCGTGTCCGACTCTTAGTGACCTCATGGACTGCAGCCCACCAGGCTCCTCTGTCCATTGGATTTTCCAGGCAAGAGTACTGGAGTGGGGTGCCATTGCCTTCTCCAGGAGAAGGGCTAGGCTACCCATTTCAGTATTCTTGGGCTTCCCCTGTGGCTCAGCTGGTAAAGTATCTGCCTGCAATGTGGCAGACTTGAGTTTGATCCCTGGGTTGGCAAGATCCCCTGAAGAAGGGAAAGGGCATTCACTCCAGTATTCTGGCCTGGAGAATTCCATGGACTGTATAGTCCATGCGGTCACAAAGAGTTGGACATGACTGAGTGACTTTCACTTTCACAAGATAAACTGAAGTAAGAAGCTTGAGATACATCAAGTTGAGCCATCCAATTCATAAATTTGCTAGGTGTAGATCAGAGCCCATTCTTTTTAAATCCTCTCACACTGCCCTGCAAAGTTTAATTAGACCAGAGGCATTTTACCTGAGACTGGGTCCAGTTTTATGTAGAACAAGTATGAATTAGAGGTAATTCTTCATTTCTCTCGTCCATTTATTTTAGGAGTCTTAGCTAAGAGTCGGAGAAGACTGAGTGACTTCACTTTCACTTTTCACATTCATGAACTGGAGAAGGAAATGGTAACCCATTCCAGCGTTCTTGCCTGGAGAATCCCAGGGACGAGGGAGCCGGGTGGGCTGCCGTCTGTGGGGTCGCACAGAGTCGGACATGACTGAAGCAACTTAGCAGCAGCATCAGCAGTTTAGGGAGAAAACAAATTTTTCCAATACAACTTCAGTTTGAATATAACTGACCCCTAGACATATAGAACTGAATGGTATCTAAAGAGGATGAAGTCTGGGCTCCTGACTTAAGAGCTGTATATTTTGTCTCCTTCCCTGCAACACTCAGACTTTATAGGACCTTTTGATTTTTTAAAGCATTTTCCCTCTCTTTCATCTTTCATCATTTGAAACTGTTATTATTTGAAAATCCTGCCTACAATTCCCTTCTGAAACAGGCCTCCATCACACTTTAATTCTTAGACCAAAATTACAAGAGAAAATAGAGCTGAAAACTCAAGATAATTCCCCATTTTTTTTCTATGTAAAAATAAGTACATTTATATTATTTACGTAGATGAGGCATTGTGATAATTTGGCCTAATTATATGCTTCAGTTCAGTTCAGTTGCTCAGTCGTGTCCGACTCTTTGCGACCCCATGAATCGCAGCACGCCAGGCCTCGATGTCCATCACCAACTCCCGGAGTTCCCGCAGACTCACGTCCATCGAGTCGGTGATGCCATCCAGCCATCTCATCCTCTGTCGTCCCCTTCTCCTCCTGCCCCCAATCCCTCCCAGCATCAAAGTCTTTTCCAATGAGTCAACTCTTCGCATGAGGTGGCCAAAGTACTGGAGTTTCAGCTTTAGCATCATTCCTTCCAAAGAAATCCCAGGGCTGATCTTCAGAATGGACTGGTTGGATTTCCTTGAAGTCCAAGGGACTCTCAAGAGTCTTCTCCAACACCACAGTTCAAAACCATCAATTCTTCAGCGCTCAGCCTTCTTCACAGTCCAACTCTCACATCCATACATGACCACAGGAAAAACCATAGCCTTGACTTAGACATGCTTAGACATGCATATTTAGATAACTTTTTTGCCCCTTCATGTTTACGGGTCTAGAAATCACTTCCTTTGGTTTTTATAACAAGTGTACTGCTAAGTTTAGGTATGCTTGTCTTAGAGTTTTGGTTGTTTCAGAAAAGTACCCTTTCCAGAAAGGATAACTGATCTTCCACTCTATCATTTCCAAATTCATCCTAAAGATTTATGTCAAGCCTCAGGTGGGTCTAATGAGTTCACAAATGTTTGCAAGGGCCTCTCTAAGTCAGGGGAACAACTAGTCATCTCATTCATGGCTACGCAACTGCATGAAGTGAATTCCTTATGTTGAAAACAAAGATATGATCTTTGCCATGTGTATTTTCTATGTTAATTTGTTCAGGAGCATACATTTTGAGTATCAGCACACTTCTATTGCCACAGTTTGGTGACAGCCTCCATTTGGGTGTCTTTCATGTTCACTGGATGGTAAGCTCCTCTCTGAGACGAGGCATGAGGCCTTATTTGGTGCTGATAGCTCAGCTCGCAGCTCAGCGGCTGGCACAGAAAATGTTTCTGAACTGAACTGAAATTTAGAAATCTCCAACACCTTTTGCATATGTTTTGGCTTAGGAGTCCCTTTATAAATCTGCCAGATACAACTTATTTTTTAAACAATCAGTTTTCAAGAACGTCTCATCTATTGGGCTACAAATTTATATTTAAACTTGGGAAAACTATTTTAATGAAGATGTAAAAAAATATAAAAGGCTATTTATACAAAATCCACTTAACTTTTATTAAAGTAAGTCTTAATTTCATTGAAATAGTCCTTGTGGTTAAATGTATGGCCAGTAAACGAATATAGGCTAGTTTTTTACCACACTCACGTTTCAGCAATACTACTATTCTTTAGGAGATATGAACTATTGTCTATCTTTTACTGAATAAAGTAAACTGTGACTAAAGTCTAACAGCCTAAGTTTATAATCATAAAACTAACCTTTTAAAAAAGGTTATGAATCGTCTATGAGTGCCAATTATTTTCTGGCTTCTTCATTAAGATTTTAGAAATGCATGAATACTGTTATTGCTTCCCCAAGATATTTTACCATCTCTATTACAGCCACTTTTCAGAGTGGAACATTGTCATATTTCTGCTAACATGAGGCTCTGGACATATAATGGTCCAACTATGTTCCCTGAAACATTGCTACAACATGACAAAAAATTGATTTAACTTGGTAAAACCTATATGTAGCTTGAGCTCTGATCAAAAGCCTGAGTGTTACAGAGACATTATCCTGTTTCTATTTGATAATAATAACAAAATAATCTGAGTCAGGGAACAAGACGTAGGTTTTAATTGGTAGAAATCCAAGTGCAGGTTTGAGATCCAAACCTTGCAGAGGTCAAGGGTCCACTGCCAATATTCTTCCAGCAGTGGCAGAGACAGAACCAGGAAGCACATTTAATCAAGGGGATGGACAGTGAGTAGAAGGCCACCCACACAAACCTTTGCTTGCTTGCTTGCTTCTTGCCACAGGATACCATGAAGACAGATGCTGTAGGGCTTGATAAATTCTGTTTGGGGAGACCTACTTATTGCTGCGTGCTTTTGCTTCTGTAGGTACCTCCAAAGCAGTTTTGCATTTCTTCTTTAATTGATGTTTGTTTATTTAATGTCAGTAGTGTTGACATAGCTTTATTGTGTGACTTTAAATCAAAGACAAACAAGATGAAATAATACGGATTTTCACTTAATTAACAAAGACCTTTATCCAGTTGAACAAACATGAGAAAATGAGATTTTAGTAGTATGAGCATTCTTTGTAATTTATTTCCTGACAACAGCACTTTAGAACAGATTTTAAGTATAGGACATATGAAAAATATTTTCTCCTATATTCAGTAAAACTTTGATTTTTAATTTGTTCATACATCCATTACCCCTAAACCATAAAAATGCCTATACTTACAAGAAAAGAGATATACATCATAAAGTGTTTTCAATGAGGACTGTTTCCAGATGAGTTAGTTCTGAAAATTTATTATAAATATATTAGAAATAATTCAGCCATTTGTAACAGTGTAATATGCAACTGAATTCACTGAGCAGCATGATGTCACAGTCACATATTTATTTGCAATGGTTTTCAATATTATGGGTCTGCCTTAACTATCCAATAAAATACCTCAATTTTATACATTACTTCATTTTATGGCTATATCACATTTTATAAGAATTATTTGGAAAATATATCAAGTGAAATTAAATGGTTAAAGCCTTTAGAAAGATGGTCTTAAATGTTTAAAAAATGTAGCTATTACTGCCATGCAAGGTTAATTATTTCAAAGAATATTCTTGAGTGCATATTATTTGCCAACTACTAGGCTCTGACAATACAATGATGAATTAAACACCATATTTCTCTCCTCACAGAGTTTTTATTTAACATTTAATTTATTGCTGTAAGGATTATTATACAGTTACTAAAGAAATCTTCAATTATCTACTGATTAGAGAAAATATTGACAAAGATTGGATATAATGTAGGAGATTTAAAAAATAATAAAGCAAAACAAACAAAACTTCCACTAACACCTTAAAGCCTCCAAAATAGAGTTGACCTTTGAGCAACATGGGTTTGAACTGTGTGGGTCCACTGATATTGCACTTGAATTTTCTTTCAATAGTAAATTCTACAGTACTATACAATCCACCACTGGTTTAATCTGTGGATACGAAGGAATTGCATATACAGAAGGCTGTCTATAAGTTATATGTAGTTTTTCTACTGTGTGGATGATCAGCACCCCTAAACCCTGTGTAGGTCAAGGGGTAGCTGCGTATATGCTCAGACAATAATATTAATTAACCTCCCTAGCCATATCATGGCATCTGGTCCCATCACTTCATGGGGAAAAGATGGGAAAACAGTGGAAACAGTGTCAAACTTTATTTTTGGGGGCTCCAAAATCACTGCACATGGTGATTGCAGCCATGAAATTAAAAGACACTTACTCCTTGGATGGAAAGTTATGACCTACCTAGATAGCATATTCAAAAGCAGAGACATTACTTTGCCAACAAAGGTCCATCTAGTCAAGGCTATGCTTTTTCCTGTGGTCATGTATGGATGTGAAAGTTGGCCTGTGAAGAAAGCTGATTGCTGAAGAATTGATGCTTTTGAACTGTGGTGTTGGAGAAGACTCTTGAGAGTCCCTTGGACTGCAAGGTGATCCAACCAGTCCATTCTGAAGGAGATCAGCCCTGGGTGTTCTTTGGAAGGAATGATGCTAAAGCTGAAACTGCAATACTTTGGCCACCTCATGCGAAGAGTTGACTCATTGGAAAAGACTCTGGTGCTGGGAGGGACTGGGGCAGGAGGAGAAGGGGACGACAGAGGATGGGATGGCTGGATGGCATCACTGACGCGATGGACAAGGGTTTGGGTGGACTCCGGGAGTTGGTGATGGACAGGGAGGCCTGGCGTGCTGCGATTCATGGGGTCACAAAGAGTCGGACACAACTGAGCGACTGTACTGAACTGAGCCATATAACTCATGATAGCCTCTAAACTTATCTTTCACTCTGGCCTACTGGTCTACATAGTAGGTGTGTTGGTGTGTGTGTGTGCACTCAATCATGTCTAGCTCTTTGTGATCCCATGGGCTGTAGTCGACCAGGCTCCTCTGGACTGTAGCCTGCCAGGATCCTCTGTCCATGGGATTTCCCAGACGGGAATTCTGGAGTAGGCTGCCATTTCCTTCTTCAGGGGACCTTCCTGACTAAGGGATCAAACCCGTGTGTCTTGTATCTCCTGTATCGGCAGGAGGATTCTTTACCAACTGAACTACCTGGGAAGCCTCCTATTAACACGCTACAAACACATTCCAATCACTAGATCTCCATGTCTTGAATTTTGTTGTCGCTTTTATCTGGAATGTTCTTTCTTGAAATTCATTTTTATATCTTTAAAGATGCAAACCAAAGATCTAGATTTTCCTGGTCTCTCTAGTTCCATTGTCCATAGCACTTAATTTATAGTGCTTGTACTCTGCTTGACATTATAGTACCTAACTATAAATATATTAAGAGGAAGCACTATATTTTGCTTTTCTTTCTATCCCTGAGTGTCTAATTCAGTATTTCGCATATAATACTGAATAAATATCTGTTTCATGACATTTATCAATAGTTATCTAACAGTTGGAAATTATAGGTAATGATTCCAAAACTGCTTTCTGATATTTCCTCAATTACTATGCACAAAATCCACAGATTTAATTTATGTATAAGGAAGTTGATTCTTAGGTAAGTTTTTTGTCAAGATTATATAACTGGTGATTATAGAAACTAGCAATGAGGATACTCAGGCCTGAGGTAAAAAGAAAGACTGTTTTCTGAGGAGTTCAGTGTTTTTTTTCCATAATATTATGGTCAAAAATCAAATTAAAAGAAATGTATTTGAACAATTAAAACCTCACTTTAATATTATCTTTCTAACACAATTATTTTTACTTCTACTTCTTTTTCATAGTTCTTTAAGAAGCAGTCATGTCACCTGGTTAAAGTCTATTTTATCAGTACATTCCATGTTGATGGCTACGCATAATTATAATCAGCGCTCCTTCAAGGTGCTAGGGCAGCCAGATAAGGTGTTTGTTTTGATTGAAAACTAGGCATTCTGAAGAAACAAGCAGTGAAGGGGCTCATTCTCATAATTTTTTGTAACTCTATAATCTAAAATAATCACTCAACATATAAAACATTTAAAATATATAGAACATTTTATGCATTTAGAGACACTGCATTTTAACATAATATTTCTATGGTATAAAAATTAAATAAGACATATTTGCTTAACTAGATGTGCTTAGAGAGAACACAGAGAGTAATGTGACACTGAGGATATGGAAACAATGATGCTTGTGAACTGACAGAAATGATTAGGTTTCTGATAAGCAGAACAAACGAGAGAATTCCAGGAAATGGGTCCTCCTGGAATGCCTATTTGAGGAATACTTATTTGGGAAGTATTTGTTTGTTAATATATGAGATAAACAATAAATTACCAATTTAACATGCTACTGTGAGAATTAATAATATTTTATGTTAATGGTTGCAGGAGAATATATTGAAATAATCAAAATATGTCCTTTCAAGCAAAGAGAAATGTATTTATGCTGGTATATACATAAGGCAACTATTTTCATATTGGGAAAATATCCTAATGAAAATGGCAGTATTTGAAAGTATTACAGTTTAGAAATCACTAATACGTAAAAATAATGTGAAATTAATTCTACTCTCCTTTGTATAAAGTGTTGAGTCTGTTGACCTCCCTGTGTTTCCCTTTCTTATACCAGGTGCTTTGTGAATGTGATAAATTTGAAACCAGGGACGAAAATGAGGATATAAAGTGGCATTATAGTGCTGAGTGTACATTTATCAATTCTTTATATATTCAGTATAAACACACACACACACACACACCCCACACACACTAGTTAACCTTGTCCCTGAAGAAAATATCATGAGAGGGAAGCATTCTTTATCTTTAGAGACCATATATGTAATGCAAATGAGTCAAAAAGGCCAGGAGATACTATAAACTGATGATAAACAGAAACTTATTCAAATTCTTTTCCCTTTTAGTTATTACAGAATATTGAGCAGTGTTCCTTGTGCTATATAGTACATCCTTGTTAGTTATTTGGTAATATTATTTAAATATAGCAGTGTGTACATGTCAATTCCAAACTCCCAATCTATCTGTTCCTCTCCCCCACTTGCCCTCCAGTAACCATAAATTCTTCTCGAAGTTTGTGAGTCTGTTTCTGTCTTGTAAATAAGTTTATCTGTATCATTTTTTTTAATTTTGCAGATTTTTTTTTAATACTGTGTAGATCTGAGGGTCAAACTGACCTGCAGGTAGCAAACTGTGACTTCTAGAAGAGAGGATGCTGAACTTCTGCTCTCCAGTTAAAACAAACAAAACAAATGACAGACTGATGCCGCACCAGAAATGACAATCACTTCTTTTCTCTCTAGGTCCCTACTTATAAATCAATATGGGATACTGATTATTAATACAGATATTCATCAGTCATATATTTGTAACCAGCTGATGACCATATGCTTTCCTTTCACAGGAAGCAAAGATTATTTATGAAAGTTATATGATGATGTCAAAGTGTGTGGTTTGGAGTAGGAGGAGGAGAGTTTATTGTAGTAGGCTGGAGAAATTCCACAAGTAGCAAACTGCAGGACTCCATAGGTGATGTCTGTGTGATTCTATAGTTGCTATTGTGGCTATTCCAGGTGTCATAAAGGGAACTAGAACAAACAACTAACAACATCACGGAAAATAATTTATTATCAAATTGGGAATTACCCATATTAAATGCATTACAAGCTTGTTTTGTCAAAGCAGAAGTTATATTATAACACTAAAATACACATTTAAAATTATGATAGACTATTTACTATTCATCAAACCTATGTTAAACGTATGTTTAAGAGTATAAAATGCCTGGTATATGTCAAATGGATAAATTATGAGTAACTAAAATTTTAACTGCAATGAGGATACAGGAGATTTTTCAAAAGGGTATTTTAATATAAAATCCTGGTATTATTATAACTCAGTAAAAATTTTAGTAACTTGGATGAATGAACTAGAATGCCCCCATGCACACACAGATTTGGCAAGCTTGTAAGTAATCACATATGAATTTAATGTTATAATTAACTGTGATTAGCTACCAAAATGCTAATGTAAGTGTGGTTTTTAGCAGCAAAGAAAATCAGCATCTCATTACAAGAGAAGCAGAAACCACTTGATATATAAACCTACTTGTTCATAGATCAATCCTTAAATGTTAAGAGCACAAATTTTCTGTGTTACTTTTAACATTTATAGCCTCATAAAAACTCTCACTGAAGAAGTAAAAATGTGCAATATATGATGCTTTTCTACATAGCTTCATCCCTCTTTCTACATTCTTTGCTTTTCCAGACCCCACACCAGAGCCCTTGCATCAGAGCTGGACTCATATTTATGATGCTCTCCATGCCAGGCACTGCGGCACCAGAGAGGTGAATCAGAGGAGCCGTGAGCACCTCAAACATGTTTTTGACTAATATGTTTTCCTCTATTGCTAGAAGTATTATTTTCTTCCCCCCAAACCAGCTTTTCCTTTCCTTTGAACACTATTTACTTAAACACATCTTTCCAGTTTCTGGGATGCAGACCCCAGTATCATCCTTGACTCTCATTCCTTCATTTCTCAAACCAAAAAAGAGCCTCATGTCCACCGGTTTCATGTCTAGAATCTCCTCATCTATAACTCTGACTTCAGGTCCCTCTTTCTTCCAGTTACTTTCTCAGACTTTACTATCACTTCTCACCATTTCTTCCCTTGCCTTGTTACCAAAGTTTATTTTTTATAGAAGAGATGACCACAGATGATCAAAACCTCTCAGGTCCATAAATTTTCAAAGTGTCTCTCTTTCTTGAAGAGTGAAAGCCCAATCTGTAACTCATAAACTTCCATGTTCTCTACGGTATTTCTGAACTCTTTTTTCCCCAAATTAGGTTTCCACTAAGTCACCTCCTATTGTGTGCTAAGTACTGTATGTGCACTCCTCCTCATAGAAAGAGGTTCAATCAGAACCTTTCCTACCTGGAATTACCCTATCCCACTTGAATTGCATAAAACCTTTCTAATATGTCCAAAGTCCATCTGAAAAAACTCCTTTCTCTTTCATGTCTTGTCTGATGGCAATCAAAACTGCCATCTTCCTTTTCCATGATTCCACAGCGTCTTGTAGATGCCTCCATTAAAGCACTCTACAGAGTGTATATTAGTTCTTTCCCCATCATTAATTTTTTAAAGAAAGTTATTATGTATTCCATTCACTCAGCACATCCATTTGTTAAAAAACATTTTCTTCCTTTTAACTGAACTAAAGTCAGCTGTCTCTTATTTTTATTCATCTAAATTAGGATATCAAAGCTTAGATATGCTAAATTACTTAATTGCGATTTCTTAGTCATTTAGTTCTAAAGTTAGTTCTCCTTAACACCCAGTCTCCTATGCTACCCACAATGACATAACAATAAACACTAACACTGCCAGAGGACATACCACATGTAGGGACCATACCAATTGTCTTTACACATGTTATTCAGTTCTCACAACAACTCTATTGGTGTCTCTATTTTACAATGCATAAACTAAAGCATAGAAATGTTTAATTAGTTGCCCAAGATCATGCAGCTAATATAACATAGAGGCAGAATTAAATACAGCAGCTTGGTACCAAATTCTTAACGTTCTCTATGGGATTTGTATTTTAAAAGAGCACAGCAGAAAGAGTCACTTCAAAGAAGGTCTCTCTAATGGTAGAGTTTAAACACTTGTGCCCCCTGGGTGGAAGGAGAAAGACCTCCCCTGGAGCCCTTCAAATTACATCACAGATACATCTCCTTGCTTTATATTAGCAGCTTGCCTTGGAGGAATATGTGTATTTTTGCCCCAGTGAGTTCAGACTTTTAATACTGCCCACATTTAATTTATGTTCCTCTATAAAAGTCAACACGAGTTTCTGACTATAAATTTGTCATGCCTTACTAATGAACTAAACTGTGTTTTCTGTCAGTGTTCCATTTAAATTGATATGACCTCATTCATTAGGACATAATGTATTTACAGCTGTAAGAAATGTACATGGGTTTCAAAAACTTCCTCCTCAAAAAGCCAAAGGAAGAGTAGGTTGGAGAGTTGACAAAGATGTGTGGGAAAAAGAAAAAAAATTAAGGATAATTTGATTTCATTTAACTTCTACTATAAAGTAATTTCTTAAATACACCACTTGCAACTGTTACTTCCTCATTCGTAGACCTTTAATTTTCTGCATTAAGTGCATGATCAATTTCACAGCCCTTCCTCGTATGCTGGACTTTTTACAGAACTTGCTCAAACTTATCCTTCCAAACAGAATTCTCATTTACACATCTTATGTTCATTTACTAATTCACTTATTCCCCATGTTTGCTGAGTGTCCATTATGCTTCAGGCACTGTTTTAGATGCTGAAGATGGTTGAAGTGGTGAATACAACAAAGTACCTACCCACAATGAACCTGTATTTTAGTGGAAGAAACAAGTAAATAAAAGGCAATTTTTGTGTTTGATATATACAATATCTATAAAGCAACAATTCTCAAAATTTTGGTCTCAAGACCCCTTTCATCCTTAAAAATTATTATGTACATCAAAGAACTTGTTTTGGGTCTATGTTTAGTGATATTTACCGTAACAGAAATTAAAACTGAAAAAGTTATAATATGTATTAATGTATTAAGAACCACCATAAAGCCCACTGCATATTAATGTTAGTCATGTGATTTTATGAAAATATCTATATTTTCAAAGTAAAAGTTTAATGACAAGAGTAGTGATGTTTTTCAGATCTCTCTGTCTGGATAATAGAAGAGAGTAGAATTTTCATATCTGCTTCTGCATTCAGTCTGTTACAGTATCACCTGTCATAAGGCTTCTAGAAAATTCCACTACTCAATCATGAAAGAATGTAAGTGAAAAGAGAAAGCAAAAACAATGCATCTTACTACTACAGTGGAACTAGTTTTACTTTGTGGGCCCTCTTGAAAGGATCATGAGGATCTCCAGGGACCCCGAGACCACACTTTTGAGAACCAGTGGAAGAAAGGAAGGAAACAAAGGGCAAGGGGTCAGGTAACAGTTTTAGACAGGAGTCAGGAAATACTACTCTAAGGGAGTGAAAGTCTTGCTGAGGCCTGAAGAATGAGAAGGACCCCAAACAACTGTAGGCAGAGAAAAGAACAAGCATGAAGGACCCAGAGGATGGAAGGGATCAACAATTTTTATAATGTGAAAGGAAGCCACAGCGGCGAGAATGTTGTGAGCAGGAGAAGGTGCAGTATGAACGGAGGGTGAGGAGCAAGGCAGAGCCAGACCGAGCAGAGCAGAGGTCAGACACTAGTTGCCCGTGGTTCTGATCCAGACCTCTGTCTTACAGATGTATTTTGTCTGCACAGGGCTTTTTTTTTTTTCCTTCCACTTATTCTTATTGAGCCAAATATTTTCAAAAAGGGATTTCACATAAAAATCAGGATTTCTGGATGCTCTTAAATGGACCAGAATACCAAGCTAAAGAAAAGCTCCTTCTACATGGGGCAGTTGGAGGGGAGTAGGACTTCATATAGCATTTGAGGAAGCCACAGGCTCCACCACTCCTCACGGCTTCTTCAAGACCGATGCCCTCCCCAGAGCTATCTGTTCTGGCCTGATTCACTGACTAAAGTCACCTTTCTCTTCCCACACACACTGTGTGGGAGAGACTTCTCAGCAGGGACTCATTCTGCAGCATTTGGTTCTTGATTCTCTGTGAAGTATGAAATTATTGAATTGCAGTATACAGGCAGAAACACTTTCTCATTTGTTTTAAAAAGACAACCAGTCGTTTTGTGGAAAGTAGATCATGAGGGGCAAGAACGGAAGTTTCAATGAAATGTTCACCAGGCTCCACACCTTTCAGCTCTCAAGTGCACAAGTGCATCATGAATTTGGTCTCTGCGTTTGCCTTTCCTAATGATAAAGCCCTTCCTCCCACCGACACCTTACTTTACCTCTTCTTCCTCCAAGATCCACCTCAGAGCCCCTTTCTCAGAGTGGAGATTTGTGGGAGGTATCCTTAAACCACAACTGCCCCTCTGAGACTCTTATGCTACTCCTTGTTTACACTAAAAATTTATAATCCATCATTTTACAGTTTTCCAGAGTATAAGTAATTTCAACAATTAGACTGCAAATTCCTTAAGGGCCTATTTATTGCTTCTACTAGTTAGAACAGACTGTTCCAACCACCCCTACAAGAAAAAGTCACAACTAGGTTACAGTTCCTCAGGTATTTTCCTCACACTGTTTAGGCTCTCACTCTCTCTTGCTTAGTGGTTGATCGATACAATAAGCAAACGAATTATATCTACACAGTATGCAATTGCTTTTACCACAGATGTATCACCTTGTTCTATGCATTATTTAAAATGCTGTGGGCAAGTTACTTCTCTCTCTGGCTTCTTCATCTGTAAAATGAAATTATAATAAGCAACACTTTTCTCATGGGCTATTGTGAAGATTAAATGAGATAATACATACACAGTGCCCAGATTTTGTTAACTACGAGCAGCAGGATGACTTTTCGATGCCTGTTTTCATGTATAAGAGAAATGTCTGTGCCACTTATAAATCAGAAAAGGAGTTGGGACATTTGTATGAAGTCCCCCCACCCCACTAAAAGGCACATGAAAGCATATCTGTTTGGGGATGTTAACTTTTTACTAATAAAAAGCATTTTTCAGCATCCTTAGTATATATACATTTACACACACACACACACGATGCAGAAGATACAAGAGACTTGGGTTCAATCCCTGTGTCAGGAAGATCTCCTGGAGGAGGCTACGGCAACCCACTCCAGTATTCTTTCTTGAAGCTCCATGGATAGCAGAGCCTCTCGAGCTATGGTCCACAGAGTTGCAAAGAGTCAGACACAACTGAAACAACTCAGCAAGCATATATATATATATAGAGGCACTTATAGTGCCTTTAAGCTTTATATATATAACTTAAAGGCCCTTTTCTGAGGAGAAATTTATGAGTAATCAATTCATATATTAATAATTTCTCTAATGATCTATTTTTTAGTATCTTTGGAATTTTAGATTATCTTCCATTATGTTTCCAGTATCAAGCCCCATAATCTTTATAGGTACTACTTTGCTACACAGGTAGATTGAGCATTTTTAAGAAACATACAAGGCAGAATACAGAGAAGTAAAATGATTAAGAACAAGGACTCCGAAACTAGATGTCTTGGCTAGGGCCCTTGATCTACCACTGGTTTTGTGTCGTAAATTACTTCTCTGTGCCTCATTCACCACCTATAAATTGGAGCTAATGATAATATCTAACTTATAGGGTTGTTTTAAAGATTAAATTAAATGAGTAATTTACAATGTATGTCTTAAAATATAACAAAGCATTATCAAGTTATTTAGCAAACAATTTAAATATAGTTGATATTGCTTTTTAATCATTAAAAGCATTTTTTTTTCAAAACCGTTTTGAGCTATTCAGCTCCTTCTGCAATATAAATAAAAGACACTCTGATAATATTTAAATTAGGTCACACAGGAAATTGATAATTTTTTTTTTCAATTTTCTTGTCAGTTTGATTTGTCACATGAAAAATACTTATTCTCAAGCTGTGTGAAAACACTTGTCAGTAAAATGAAAATGCTACTGGTCTCAAAAAGCTCCCATTTCTTTGCTCTTTCTATCACTGCATTGCTTCCAGCAGTTTCTGGGGAACTGCTTTCAGGGTCACGCCAAACTGGACCCAAGAGACTGCAATAATTACATCCCAGTGGTGTTGACATTCAGCTTTGTCCCACAAGCTGCTTAAGACAGGCAGGGTGCCATCTGTCATGTTAGAGGGCCACTAGCTAGCTGTAAGTTGTGGAGATTACATTTCTGATATACAACAGTTTGCTTCTGAGCCAACTCTGTAAAGTCCAAAGCAATTATAGTTATCCTGGAAAAAGATAATGGTAAGATTATGAATATATGTTGATCATATACAATTGTAAAATTTAAGCACAGTATCACAGGAAATGTGTAAATCATTCTTAATGACAAACTTTCTCTGCAGAGGCTACCATATATTTTTAGCAACTGTTCTAGCTTATTATGCATTCCCAGTTATAATATTTGTTAGTCATATCCTACTGAATTTTTTTTTTCAAATTTGGAATGTTTTGCCTCATTCTCCTACAACTGTTAAGTTCTTTGTATCCTGAGATTCTTTAACTTTGGCAGAAACACTTTCCTTTATACTAAATGATTATTATTTTTAAAATTCCTTTAAAGAGTGATCTAAAGTGTGATTTTAATTACCATATACTCCACCATCTAATCTTATCTCAATGTTATCTTTGGCCATTGGTGATAATGACCACTGATGTCTCAAACAGTATTTTTACTACATTTCTCTTGAAATACACTTATTAGTTGACAGATGTAACTAAAAATATATATATATACACACACACACATATATATATATATATATATTCACATTGCTTTTTCCCTCTTTTCTTAAAATTAAATTTCATTTTTACAGTTTTAGAATTATGTACTTTAAATATTTCCCCATCCTAGTCTTTTGTTCTGCATTAACAAAACAGATTTAACAAAGTATTTTGTATTTAAAATTTTTTCTCCAAATTAACTCATGGACATTGAAATGTAAAATATAGTTCATGACATGTGAGGTTGGATATAGTGCAACTGGAAGCAAGATGACTCAAAAAAGGCAAAGTTTTTCTCAGTAGATCTTATGTAATGAATTATCACTAAAAGTAGAATTATTTCTCTCAGTCTAAATCACACTTTTGCTTTGCAATGACAAGGTTAAAATTTATACATTATTTGTTCAAATTTAATAACTTTTGATGATTAGAGCCTCTTCCTTTAATGTGAATTTTATTTTCATGATGGAATTTATTGTATCTGTTTCAAGTTTTATAGAATAAAAATAAACGTAATTTCATAAAAGTTTACATTGGGACACAGGTAATTTAGGAAGTTTTATGTTATAAACTATAAAAATCAAAGTAATTGATCATATAGGGGCAGTGAAAAAGGAATTAATTATAGTGCTCAAAGAGAATATATTCTGAATGCTACTATAGTGATGGATATCTGTCATTATACACTTATCCAAACCCACGGAATAATGTAAACTACGGACTTTGGGTGATAATATTGTGTCATAGTAGGTTCACCTGTTGTAATAAATATACCTCCCTGGTGGGGCTATTAATAATGAGAAAGGCTGTGCAAGCGGAAGAGTATATAGGAAATCTTTGTACCTGACTCTCAATTCTCCTATGAATTTAAAATTGCTCTTAAAAATGGTGCTCAGGTTCTTAGCTTGGACACTGGGGTATTTAGGGCTGCCATTCACTAAATATAGGGCAAAGAAGAGAAAGATGTTTGGAAGATGTTTAGGGTTTGACATCTTGAATTTGAGGGTGCTTATGGGATATGGATTTTCACACTGGTGTCTAGGACACAGTTCTACATAACTGTGATGAGACCTCAACTGGAGATACATCTGGGAAGGATGATACCATGAAGATACTGATGGAAGTTTTGCCAGGAGTTGAGACTGTCCAGAGTGTGGAAGGTGGCCCTGCAGACACTGGTATTTACCAAGTTGGTACAAAAGAGGGATTTGAAAAGATTAGAAATAAGTTGTGTTGCCTTAAAAGTAGAAAATAACTTGAAATAATATTGTCACTGAAACCAAAGAAAAGAATATTTTCAAGGAGAAATGGGGTCCATTGCCTCGAATGTTATAAAGAGATCAAATCAGATAAAGAATGAAAAGAACACTAACAGCAGTAAAGAGGTAGGAGACTCATCGGTGAGATAACAGGGGAAGAATCCCAACTGCAGAGGCCTGCAGATGAAAGGGGAGGATTTGATGTGCAAACAGCAGACACAGAAATGCACATAAAGAGCCTGGTATTGAACAGGAGAAAACAGTTAGACGCTGCTAGAAAACTGGACCTACAAAGCAATAGCTTAATGACTGGAGACATCGAGCAAGTATTAACGGAAAAGGTCGTTTAAAGCAGGATTCGTTGGGGGACTTCCCAGGAGGTCCAGTGGTTAAGATTTCACATTCCAATGCTGGGGGTGCAGGTTTGATCCCTAGTTGGGGAGCTAAGATCCCATGGGAATTGCAGATAAAAGTAAAAATGTAAAACAGAAACAATACTGCAAGAAATCCAATAGATTTTTTTTTAAAGGTCCAAATAAAAAATCTATATAAAAAAACAGAATTTGTTGGATACAAGGGACAAAAGGTGACAGAACAAAATCCCTTCACAGACAAAGGCTACAGAATTTCAAAGCACAGGGAATCTAATAGTACTAGAAAAAGTAGCACTTGATTCTTTTCAGTCAGGGGGCAAGAGACAGATATAAAGACAGCAAGACTGCAGCCACCTGATAAAACTCACAAGATGCTGCCGAAGGAAGTGGGGGCCAAGGTGCACAGATTTCAAACACATATAACACTCTTTCAGGACATGTATTAAATTATTCATGAAATTTTATGAACCATAAATATATGCATTTATTCATGAATATTTATTTATATACATGAATATAATTGGTCCTAGAAAAGAAAATTTCTTTCTAGTCATCCACCCATCCATCTAGTTTTGTGTGCATGTATATGTGTGCACTTTATTTCACCACCAGACACATCCACACCTGGGCACTGCTTCCACTTTGGCTCAGCCTCTTCATGCTTTCTGGAGCTATTCCTCCGCTCTTCTCCAGTACCATACTGGGTACCTTCTGACCTGGGGAGTTCATCCTTCAGTGTCTTACCTTTTAGTCTTTTCACACTATTCATGGTGTTCTCCAGGTAAGAATGTTGAACTGGTTTGCCATTCCCTTCTCCAGGGGACCAGGTTTGGTCAGAACTCTCTACCACGACCCATTCATCTTGGATGGCCCTACACTGCATGGCTCATAGTTTCATTCACTTAGACAAGGTTGTGATCCATGTGATCAGTTACTTAGTTTTCTGTGATTGTGGTTTTCATTATGTCTGCCTTCTGATGGATGAAGAAAAGAGGCCTGTGGAAGCTTCCTGATGGGAGAGACTGGCTATGGGGTAAACTATGTCTTGCTCTGATGGGGAGACAATGCTCTGTAAATCTTTAATCCAATTTTCTGCTGATGAGTGGGGAATGTGTTCCCTCCCTGTAGTTTTTATTCCAATCCCAAAGAAAGGCAATGCCAAAGAATGTTCAAACTATTGCACAATTGTACCCACTTCACAGGCTAGTAAACTAATGCTCAAAATTTACCAAGCTAGAAATTTTACAGTACATGAAGTGAGAACTTCCAGATGTTCAAGCTGGATTTAGGAAAGACAAAGGGACCAGAGATCAAATTGCTAACAGCTGTTGGATCATAGAAAAAGCAAGAGAGTTCCAGAAAAACATCTACCTCTGCTTCATTGACTATGCTAAAGCCTTTGATGATGTGGATGATAATAAACTGTGGAAAATTCAAGAGATGGGAATACCACACTACCTGACCTGCCTCCTGAGAAACCTGTATGCAGGTCAAGAATAGTTAGAACCCGACATGGAACAAAGGACTGGCTGCAGACTGGGAAAGGAGTACGTCAAGGCTATATATTGTCACCTTGCTTATTTAACTTAACATGCAGAGTACATCATGTGAAACGCCGGACTGGAGGAAGCACAAGCTGGAATCAAGGTTGCTGGGAGAAATATCAACAACCTCATATATGAAGATGACACCACTCGCATGGAGCAAAGCAAAGAGGAACTAAAGAGCCTCTTGATGAAGGTGAAAGAGGAGAATGAAAAGCTGGCTTAAAACTCACTATTCATAAAACTAATATCATGGCATCCAGCCCCATCACTTCATGGAAAATAGATGGGGAAACAATGGAATCAGCAACCGACTTTCTTGTCTTGGGCTCCAAAATCACTGAAGATGGTGACTGCAGCTATAAAATTAAAAGACTCTTGCTCCTTGAAAGGAGGTGAAGTTGCTCAGTCGTGTCCAACTCTTTGCGACCCCGTGGACTGTAGTCCACAAGGCTCCTCCGTCCATGGGATTTTCCAGGCAAGAATACTGGAGTGGGTTGCCATTTCCTTCTCCAGGGGGTCTTCCCGACCAGGGATCGAACCCAGGTCTCCCACATTGGAGGCAGACGCTTTAACCTCTGAGCCAAAGCGGCTCCACAGGGAAGCCGGAAAGCTACGATAAACCTAGACAGTATATTAAAAAGCAGAGACATTACTTTGCTGACAAAGGTCCATCTAGTCAAAACTATGGTTTTTCCAGTAGTCATGTATAGATGTGAGAGTTGGACCATAAAGAAGGCTGAGCGCTAAAGAACTGATGTTTTCAAACAGGTTTTGGGGAAGACTCTTGAGAATCCCTTGGACTGCAAGGAGATCCAATCAGTCTATCCTAAATGAAATCAGTCCTGAATATTCATTGGAAGGACTGATGCTGAAGGTGAAGCTCCAATACTTTGGCCACCTGATGCAGGGAGAGCCAACTCATTGGAAAAGATCCTGATGCTGGGAAAGACTGAAGGCAAGAAGACAAGGGGATGGCAGAGGGCGAGATGGTTGGATGGCATCACGGACTCAATGGACATGAGTTTCAGCAAGCTCTGGGAGATGGTGAAGGACAGGGAAGCCTGGTGTGCTGCAGTCCACGGAGTCAAGAAGAGTCGGACACGACTGAATGACTGAACAACAACAAATGTGTATGCACACGTGTGCACTCGCTAAAGCTACACCAGCATGGAGTACAAATATAATAAGAGAAGATAAATCATGAAGCCATTAGCTGGTGTTTAAAATGAATTTGGACACCATACCAAACCTAATTCCAAATAACCTTGAGCCAAGAGATTTAAAAAGTTTCTCTATCCAGTTTGCAGAAGATCCAGTGCTCTTCTCTGAAAGGCAGTCATCATGGTACTGTCTTAAAGGTATCTGCAGCAACCTGTCCCTTCAAGGCATTTTTACTTTGAGGTGGCTCAGCTGGTAAAGAATCTGCCTGCCCATGCAGGAGATGCAAGAGATACGGGTTTGATCCGTGGATTGGGAAGATCCCCTCGAGAAGGAAATGGCAACCCCCTCCAGGATGTATTGCCTGGAAAATTCATCAGCAGAGAACCCTGGCGGCCACAGTCCTTTGGGTCTCAAGGGGTTGGACGTGACTGAGCACACGTGCATGCATGCACATCGCTCCCTCTCTCTCGGCTCCAGTCGCGCTGGCCTTCTTCTTAGCACACTGTAGGAGTGCTCACTCACCCCACAGGACCTTTACGCTGGCTCTTTTCCTCTGTCTGGAATGCTCTTCCCACAGATACTCCCTGGTTATCACACATCTTCTTCAAGTCTCTGTAAACCTCACAGTCTGAAAGAGGCCTACCCTGACTACCATTTTAAAACTGCCACCTGACCTCCCCCACCTCTGCAAAGCACCATCAACCTTTCCGTTTTTCTTTTCCACAGTATTTACTACTGTCTAAAATACTAATTTACTTATTTGTCCTTTTTTTTTTTCCTAAATCCGTCCCCTTCCACAAGAACATAAGGTCCACAACAGAAGGGGGATCTGTTGTGTTCATTGATGTGTTCTAAGTGGATAATAGTGCTAAATAATAGATACTTGTTAATTAAATGAATGCATTTGAATGATGCCCTGGAGATTCACTATGTTTAAAAATCACAGTGGTTGCTCGTCTTAGAAATACATGCTACATAATTGATTGAAATCTTTCAAAAGATCTGTGCCTTTTAGGGTTTTGAAATGTTCACTCTTATCTCCATTTAAAACAATAACCTACCCAAATATAGACCATACTACAGTAAGAAATAAATCAGCATGTCCCCTGCACTGTAAATATTCAATAATAATCATTCTTATGCAACTGTAACTTTTTGATTGCTGGGATGTACAGTGTTGCTTCCTTAAAGAATGATCTTCTACCAGAAAGTTTTAAGCCTGTTATTTTTTATTGCCCGGGGACACACAGACACACAAGAGTCTCAAGTTTATCAGTCATTTTACCCAAGAACTCATTGAGACCAACACTATTATTCTTCCAAAAGAAACTCAAATATTATTCTATCTATAGTGAAGTGAAGTTGCTCAGTTGTGTCCGACTCTTTGCGACCCCATGGATTATAGCCTACCAGGCTCCTCCATCCATGGGATTTTCTAGGCAAGAGTACTGGTTTCCATCTCCTTCTATCTATAGTTCTTAGCTAATCTTGGATCATATTAAAAAACAACCAGTAAGATGTGGTTTATGGTGTTGATTTTTAACATTAATGTAGCAGCACTAGCTTCCAAGAAAAGAAATTAAAACCTTTCTCTGAGTACACTCTGAGTTTTACACATTGCTTACAAGAAATAATGGACAAGTTATAGCACCATTGGAAGAGTTCTGCATGTGTAACTGATTAGGAAACAATGCTACAATTGCTATTACATTCCCCAGAGTTGATCTTTTGTAGTATGAAAAAATCAGTCCTCTCTTACATGTGGTATTTATCTTAGTAATCATGGAAAGAATTATTTGCATCTATAATTGGTTTCATAACAGCAGCAGGAGCAGCAGCAGTGAGTTGAAATAAAGTTAGAGAACTGGACTGATATTGTTCCCTGTGGAGATAACAAATGAATAGGACTAAAAACTCCTGATTAACCAGTGCCCTGGGTCCTGTTCTAATGGGCAGGGCCTTGCTCAGTAAATCTTTAATCCAATTATCTGTGGATGGGTGGGGCTGTGTTCCTGCCCTGTTTTTTGACCTGGGACCAAACAATGGTGGAGGTAATGAAGATAATGGTGACGTCCTTCAAAAGGTCCCGTGCACTGCTGCACTCAGTGACCCCAACCCTGTAGCCGGAGACTCCTGGACACTCACAGGCAAGTTTAGGTCAGTCTCTTGTGGGGTCACAGCTCCTTTTTCCTAGGTCCTGGTGTGCCCAAGGTTTTGTTTGCGTCCTCCAAGAGTCTGTTTCCCCAGTCATGTGTAAGTTCTGTAATTTACAGAATTTAAATCCCAACGGCCTCCAAAGTCAAATTCCCTGGGGGTTCAGACCCTTTGCCAGATCCCGAGGTTGGGATATCTGTTGTGGGTCCTAGAAGTTTCTTAACAGTGAGAGAATTTATTTGGTTTAATTCTTCTGCAGTTTGTGAGTCTACTGCTTCAAGGATCTATGGTGGGGTTAATGGTGACCTCCTCCAAAAGGGCTTATGCCCCACACTGTGTGACCCAGGTCTACTGCACCCAGAGGCCCTGCCCCTGCGGTAGGCCACTGATGACTTGTACCTTCGGAGACACTCAAACACTCAAAGGCAGATCTGACACAGTCTATATGGAGTCTCTGGGTCCTGGTGCATACAAGATTTTCTTTGAGCCATTCAAGCATCTCTGATGGGTGTGGGGTCTGATTCTAAAGGCAATTTTGCCCCTCCTAAGGTTTTGCTGAGCATGGCCTCGCCCATCTAAACAAGACCCAGTATCCTCCACAGTCAGTCTCTCCCATCAGGAAGCTTCCATAAGCCTCTTATCCTTAGCCTTCAGAAGGCAGATAGAATGAAAACCACAATCACAGAAAACTAATCAAACTGATCACATGGACCACAGCCTTGACTAACTCAATGAAAACATGACCCATGCCATGTAGGACCACCCAAGATGGATGGGTCATGGTGGAGAGTTCTGACAAAACTTGGTCCCCCGGAGCAGGGAATGGCAAACCACTTCAGTATTCTTGCCTTGAGAACCCCATGAACAGTATGAAAAGGCAAAAAGATATGACACCAAAAGATGAACTCCCCAGGTCGGTAGGTGCCCAATATGCTGCTACTAGAGAAAAGTGGAGAAATAACTCCAGAAACAATGAAGAAATGGAGCCAAAGTGAAAACAACACACAGTTGTGGATGTGACTTGTGATGGAAGTAAGTCCAATGCTATAAAAAACAATATTAGGAACCTGGAATGTCAGGTCCATGAATAAAAGTAAATTTAAAGTGGTCAAACAGGAGATGGAAAGAGTGAACATCAACATTTTAGGAATCAGTGGACTAAAATGGACTGGAATGGATGAATTTAACTCATATGACCATTATATCTACTATTGTGGGCAAGAATGTCATGGAAGAAATGGAGTAGCCCTCATAGTCAACAAAAGAGTTCAAAATGCAGTTCAGTTCAGTTCAGTTCAGTTGCTTACTCATGTCTGATCCTTTGCGACCCCATGAATCGCAGCACACCAGGCCTCCCTGTCCATCACCAACTCCCAGAGTTCACTCAGACTCACGTCCATCGAGTCAGTGATGCCATCCAGCCATCTCATCCTCTGTCGTCCCCTTCTCCTCCTACCCTCAATCCCTCCCAGCATCAGAGTCTTTTCCAATGAGTCAACTCTTTGCATGAAGTGGCCAAAGTACTGGAGTTTCAGCTTTAACATCATTCCCTCCAAAGAAATCCCAGGGCTGATCTCCTTCAGAATGTACTGGTTGGATCTCCTTGCAGTATTTGGGTGCAATCTCAAAAACAACAGAATGATCTCTGTTCATTTCCAAGGCAAACCATTCAATATCACAGTAATCCAAGTCTATGCACCAACCATTAATGCTGAAGAAGCTGAAGCTGAATGGTTCTATGAAGACCTGCAAGACCTTCTAGAACTAAAAAAGATGTCCTTTTCATTATAGGGGACTAGAATGCAAAAGCAGGAAGTCAAGAGATACATGGAGTAATAGGCAAGTTTGACCTCAGAGTACAAAATGAAGCAGGGTGAAAGCTAATAGAGTTTTGCCAAGAGAACACATTGGTCATAGCAAACACCCTCTTCCAACAACACAAGAGAAGACTCTACACAGGGACATCACCAGATGCTCAATACCGAAAATCAGATTGATTATATTCTTTGTAGCCAAAGATGGAGAAGCTCTATATAGTCAGCAAAAACAAGACCAGGAGCTAACTGTGGCTCGGATCATGAACTCATTATTGAAAAATTCAGACTAAAACTGAAGAAAGTAGGGTAAACCACTAGACCTTTCAGGTATGACCTAAATCAAATCCCTTATGATTATACATTAGAAGTGACAAATAGATTCAAGAGATTAGATATGACAGAGTACTTGAAGAACTATGGATGGAGGTTTGTGAAACTGTATAGGAGGCAGTGATCAAGACCACCCCCAAGAAAAAGAAATGCAAAAAGGTAAAATGGTTGTCTGAGGAGGCCTTAAAAAAAGCTGAGAGAAGAAGAGAAGCGAAAGGCAAAGCAGAAAAGGAAAGATATACCCATTTGAATGCAGAGTTCCAAAGAATAGCAAGAAGAGATAAGAAAGCCTTCCTCAGCAATCAAAGCAAAGAAATAGAGGAAAACAATAGAATGGGAAAGACTAGACATGTCTTCAAGAAAATTAGAGATATCAAGGGTACATTTCATGCAAAGATGGGCACAATAAAGGACAGAAATGGTATGGACCTAACAGAAACAGAAGATATTAAGAACAGGTGGCAAGAATACACAGAAGATCTATACAAAAAAGATATTCATGATCCAGATAACCACAAAGGTGTGATCACTCACCTGAGCCAGACTTCACAGAATGCGAAGGCAAGTGGGCTTTCAGTTCAGTTCGGTCGCTCAGTCGTGTCCGACTCTTTGCGACCCCATGAATTGCAGCACGCCAGGCCTCCCTGTCCATCACCAACCCCCAGAGTTCACTCAGACTCACGTCCATCGAGTCAGTGATGCCATCCAGCCATCTCATCCTCGGCCGTCCCCTTCTCCTTCTGCCCCCAATCCCTCCCAGCATCAGAGTCTTTTCCAATGAGTCAATTCTTCGCATGAAGTGGCCAAAGTACTGGAGTTTCAGCTTTAGTATCATTCCTTCCAAAGAAATCCCAGGGCTCATCTCCTTTAGAATGGATTGGTTGGATTTCCCTGCAGCCCAAGAGACTCTCAAGAGTCTTCTCCAACACCACAGTTCAAAAGCATCAATTCTTCAGCCTTCAGCCTTGTTCATAGTCCAGCTCTCACATCCATACATGACCACAGGAAAAACCATAGCCTTGACTAGTTGGACCTTAGCTGGCAAAGTAATGTCTCTGCTTTTGAATATGCTATCTAGGTTGGTCATAACTTTTCTTCCAAGGCCTTAGGAAGCATCAATATAAACAAAGCTAATGGAGATGATGGAATTCTAACTGAGCTATTTCAAATCCTAAAACATGATGCTGCTAATGTGTTGCACTCAATATGTCAGCAAATTTGGATGACTCCGCAGTGGCCACACAACTGGAAAAGGTCAGTTTTCATCCCAATCCCAAAGAAAGGCAATGCCAAACAATGCTCAAACTACCACACAATTGTACTCATCTTCTATGGTAGGAAAGTAATACTCAAAAATCTCCAAGCCAGGCATCAACAGTATGTGAACAGTGTACTTCCAGAAGTTCAAGTTGGATTTAGAAAAGGCAGAGGAACCGGAAATCAAATTGCCAACATTCAATGGATCATTGAAAAAGCAAGAGAGTTCCAGAAAAATGTCTACTTCTGCTTTATTGACTACACAAAAGCCTTTGACTGTGTGGATCACAACAAACTGTGGAAAATTCTTAAAGAGATGGGAATACCAGACTATCTTAACCTGTCTCCTGTCAAATCTGCATGCAGATCAGGAAGCAACAGTTATAACTGGACATGGAACAACAGACTGGTTGCAAATTGGGAAAGGAGTTCGTCAAGGGTGTATATTGTCACCCTGCTTATTTAACTTATATGCAGAGTATATCAAGCGAAATGCCAGGCTGGATAAAGCACAAGCTGAAATCAAGACTGCCGGGAGAAATATCAATAACCTCAGATATGCAGATAACACCACCCTTATGGCAGAAAGTGAAGAACTAAAAAGCTTCTTGATGAAAGCGAAAGAGGAGAGTGAAAAAATTGGCTTAAAGCTCAACATCCAAAAAACTAAGATCATGGTATGTGGTCCCATCACCTCATGGCAAACAAGGAAACAATGGGAACAGTTAAAGACTTTATTTTGAGGGGCTCCAAAATCACTGAAGTCATGAAATTAAAAGACACTTTCTCCCTGGAAGAAAAGCTATGACCAACTTAGACAGCATATTAAAAAAGCAGAGACATTACTGACAAATGTCCATTTAGTCATGTATGGATGTGAGAGTTGGAGTAGAAATAAAGCTGAGCGCCAAAGTATTGATTCTTCTGAACTGTTTTGTTGGAGAAGACTCTTGAGGGTCCCTTGGACTTCAAGGAGATCAAACCAGTCAATCCTAAAGGAAATCAGTTCTGAATATTCAGTGGAAGGACTGATCCTGAAGCTGTAATTCCAATACTTCAGCCACCTGAATTGAAGAACTGACTCACTGGAAAAATCTCTGATGCTAGGAAAGATTGAAGGCAGGAACCAAGGGGAAGACAGAGGATGTGATGGTTGGATGGCGTCACCGATCGATGGACCTGCGTTTGAGCAAGCTCTTGGAGTTAGTTATGGACAGCAAAACCCCCCGGTGTGCTGCAAGTCCATGGGTTGCTAAGAGCTGGACACGACTGAGTGACTGAACCAAACTTGAACTGAGCCAGTGCACTACGAGAACAACAGTGTGAGAAGAAAATGTCAAGCCACATAAAATTTGTAGTGACAAAGAAAGAATGCTGAAAATCATAAAAGGTGAAACAGTTTGGCCATAAATGAATACAAATAGTTACTGGCTGAAAATAATGAAATACGCTACTCAGTGATTCTGTTGATTTAATATAATAATAAATATTTTGGAATACATTTTATTTAAGTAAAACCTAAACATAGCTTTAAGAGGGAAAAATCATAGCATACAGAAACTTTGGGTACCTAGGAAGTGACTGTATTCTTTTAAATGTCCTGATCATTTTTTAAATTTGCTGTGATCATGTGAAAAAGAACCACATTCACAGTTGACATTAGTCATCATAAGTGATTGTATACGTTACTACATGTAGCTCCCCAAACACTACGATTCAATATTGCAAGGCTTAGATCACTACAGTGCTCCTATCCCATCTCAAATAATCTCAATATATGAAATGAGATGTGTTAGTCATGTCTATGAACACAGTCTTCATTTACTGGGAAGTATTTTCACGGCCTAAACTGCAACATGCCTTCTAGTATTTTTATTTTCTCATAGGCTAGACTGTAGCAATAACTTTGAATCACTGTATAGCACTGAGTAAAATCTCAGAATACATTCTGGAATTTTTAGGAAATGCATTTTTTTTTTCCTGGTATTTGACACTGTCAACTGTGCCTCATATAATTTACATATTTGCTGAAATGCGAGCATATGAAGAAAAACCATTTAACAGAGCTCCTGAAATAGTAAGTATTCATCGAACATTTGGTGATTTGTTAAGCGCTAATGTCAATGAAACATTTCATCTCCAACCAGCACATTAGAAGCCAGATTAGTACTGGCTTCTCCCTTGAGGAGTCACGATTACCTCATGTCTCACTTCAAACAATTTATTTTTCTTGTATGCATGGCTGGGTTCAAGAGTTCTTTCCTTGTTTTAATTGGATATGGTCTTTGTTCCCTTTTCTTGGTACAAGTCTTATAATACAGTAAAGACATCCAGTAGAATTCTTTGAGAGCTCTCTGGAAAACTTTCATACACAAATGTTTAAGTTGGACAGTTTCCACATAAAAATGGATCTACACATATGAAAATTTTAAAGAGAAAAAGATCCTGAATGGAAGGTTCATATCAACAAGTGAAAAGCATTTAAACTCATTTTTGAAAAAGGAGGAATGATAGTAAACACACTTGGAATAAAAGAATGAGGATTCCATGGCCTGACATTCCATGACACTGGGCATTTAGGAAACAAGTGTTCTCTTCCACAAAGTAATGACTTCTCTCATATCTTACTATTATAATACATTTTTTTCTTGAGTATTTGCTAATATGCCACAACCTTCCGTATGTACTTCTTTTTATATTTAGCAATCAGTAAAAAAAAAAAAAAATGTACAAATTGCTAATTCGAACATTTAGCCTCTTTCTAAAATCGAAAGGGGCCTAGAAATGTAGATTCTACCTAAGTAGATCACAGGAAACACGGAATTTAGAAATTGTTTCAACTCTCAGGGGGCAGAAGCATACACCTTTAACAGCATCCCTTGTTCCAAATTACAAACAGCAGTAGTAGGCTAAGAAAGGTCTATGTTTGGACTCTGTCTCATCTGGGGTAGTTTCAAACTGAAGCAGAGGTAACTCACTTGGAATATCAAATAAAAGTAATTCTGTAATTCAATGGTATAACCTTCTAAGGGAAAAAAATTGGTTTTATCCTCATTACATGAACTTTTGAGACAAGACAGCTTATTTCCCCAATTTGGTTTCTGCATCCTCAGACATAAGGTCACCACTCTCTCTGGAATGGCATTCTGTGTTTTTGTCCTATGACTCATGCATGCTTCTTGCTGCTCCTTCCACCCTGGACACAAATAAAAGCTCACAATTTTTCCTAAGACATACTTCACAAGCAGCTTTGCAGTGATTCACTGCTCTGCAGCCCTTCACAGTATCAAAGCATATCTTTAAATCATGAGGAAAAGACCCAAGATGTCAACAAAATTACCTCATACCAGCATAACCCATAATTTGCAAGAATCATCACTCATCTTTCATTTTCACTTGGTAGCCATTATTTCCTATAAGAAATGTTTCTAGAGTCCACACTAAGTGGGAGGCACTATGATAAATGCGAGGAATTATACCCTAATCTCGAGAGTCAGTCAGTGTCAAGGTTACTTTGTTAGTAAAACTGGCATTTCAGTAAAAAACATCTACTATGTTAACGCTCTTCATTTGAATTTTATTAGCTTCAAATTTAAATTTTAATTCATAGGTAGACTTATTTTCCTTTTATAGTCATAAAAACAGTTGTAAGAAAAAGAAATGCATCCCTAATTTTATATACTGACATATATGAGTAAAATTTCATATATTTGATAAACTTATTTCCCTTAAAACCTTTGAAATATTTTAGATATAAGGATCCGTTTGAATTTTACAAGTAAGAAACACTTACAGGTGGGAAATTTGAGACTGGGCCAAGATCAAAAGGCTGTTACAGAAAGAATCAAGGTAAATTAACTAACTTCTCAAACATGAGAGACATTGTAAGAATATCTGATTTTAAAAAATACAACTATGCTATACTATGGCAAAGAAATGAATAAAAAACTGTGTTTTTACAGCCTTTTGTACTGACAATTCTATAGTGAAGATGAGCAGCAAGTGTCTCCCAGCAATCTAAACAGAAAGCCCTAGTAGAAACTTAAACCTCTTTGATGGGAGAACATCAGCAGTCTATTCTCATACAAACAGTAGAACTGTTTTTCATGGAAGCTTGTGCAAGGTAGCCAAGATGTAAACTCTAGCCACATGTTCAGCAGAAATACTGAAGTAACTGTTTCTTTGTAGAAGAATTTCTTATGTGTATATTACTGCTTCAATGTATACCATAAATTTCTGCTAAAAGGTCACAAGATTGTGTTGAAACATCACAATTCAGGTTGTAATAATATGTTGACTGTAAAGAAAAACTGTGAAATTAACTAGAGAATAATAAACATTAAGGCCAGTGCATGAATTAAAAAACATAGCTTTAGTGCCTGTATAAAAGTCTTCTAAGGAAATCTCTGGTTCCCATGAGGAAGTATATGTAAAATAATTTACTGGTGAGTTGAAGTCATTCTTTTTATGAGATCATTTCATTTGCAAGCTTTCATAAGATTACAATATGGTGATAATATTTCACTTTAGAATGAGAAAAGAAGATAATTATTATGATTGAATTTAACTTGTTAAATGTTTTACATCTTGGGATTTTTCCCTGTATATTGTTTCTGAAGCAGACTATTACCTGATCTCTTAAATATACATAGACTTTCTTTTTATTTTTTTCAGACATTCGAAACATAGCTTTTCCCCCTATTTGATCCCTAGATTAATTGTGTAAAGAATAACTTTTGCCTTTAAAAGAAAATGGTACATTGGTAAATTCATATAAAATTATTATCATTTAAAATAAAAATTAACAGCTGTTTGATGATGAGTTTTAAATGCACGGGTAAATTCAAAGTGAGTGTTACATCCATGTAAATTTATTACGTTTAAAATGTTTTCAGTACTATATTCCAACACAGGTACCTATGAACTCTGACCCACACTCCTGTCTGGCCCTCTTTCTGCCAAAAAAACACTGCATTTATATAGTTGCACATCTTGCTGCCCCAGTGATTCTGCCTATGCAGTCATTTAATATAACTGTCTTGTCATGCCTAATAAGCCATTAGCTCATACAAACCTGCTGTGCTAAGCATCTATTACAACAAACCTGCTGGTGACATATTGATTTTTTTTTTTTTTTTTAGTTTCAGTTGTTCCCCTTCAAGATTATAAAGCAGCTGTGCTTTTCTAAGAGCCCACTCAGTCCAGAGCATACTCACATTACCCATTCAAACTAATTCAAATTGAAGGACAGTTAATCACTACTGAATGCATGTCCTGTTGAAGATGCCATCTAAAGGTAAATACCAATCAGCAAATTAATTAATTATAGCTTTGCACATATTGTCTATTTTTTTTTTTAACTTTCGTGAATTTATTTCTAACAGCTGGTAAAGTGTTTCTAAGCTGGCATTCGTGCAATAAACTTATACTGTATGTGCAATATGTATTGATATGTTCACGTATAAGGCTCAGCTGAGTCTGTTAATACTTACAGTCAGAAATTAAACTTCTTAAAGGATTACTTGCATTCTCAGGCTTTCCCATTGCAAACAACTTTTAGAAATTGCTCAGTGAGCAAAGATTCAGAATTCTAGGAGTTAGTTAAACGTAATATGTTAAAATTTATTGAGCCAGCTTTGTGCTAAAAAGTCACCAGAATTCAGTCTTGCTTTTAACGCTGAAAATATAGTTGAATTTATATAAGTATTTAAAAATTTCACTAACTCAATATTTCCTTATAACAAGACGAATAAGAAAGTTATTAGAATATTTCTAGGTAACAAATATTGATGGATTTTTCTCTCATTCCAACACTGACCACTAGGGTTTTTTAAATGTGTACATCTATGTGTAAAATCAATAACAGGTTTTTTAATAAAACTATGGCATGCATTGTCATTCACTCAGTGTTTAGTTTATACTCAGAGTTATTAGGTAGTTAAGTTAAAATGTCCCATGAAAAGGTTTATATTTTAATGGAGCTATGTAATTTTATAGAGCAGATGCAATTTAAAGCATAATATATCAAGTAAATTTACATTTTCACCTGAAATATTTAAATTTATTTAAATATTAAAAAAATTTTTTTAAGTAACCAAAGTTTTAAATGGACAGAGGTATTGAATATCTAAACAGATTGAACCTAGCAATTTTTAGCTGGTGCCCAAACAATTATTTCAATTTGGTGTAACAGAAACAGACAGGTTGAAGAACTAATGTTAATAAATAGAAAAGAGTGACCCTCTGACATTTTATAACTGAGTTTTTGAGTGCCTCTCACTAAAGTTCTATCTTCAGGAAATATACTGAATTTATAATAAGCAGAAGAATTAAAACAATGGTTCAACTCCCTAAACCAAGATTAAATGGATGAATCAAATCACCAAATCAAAGTACTGGTAGTATGTCTAACAAATTACAGTAATGAAAACTACAGTAGCCTTGAGGCAAAGGTTAGATTATTATCTTCAATCTTTCAAACCAGTTATTGAGATGCTGGTTACAGGTTTCACACTTCCGAGTTAATTATAACACAGATTTGAAAGCACTGCCTATCCGAAATATAAAGAGTAACTGAGACTGTATTTCATGCAATTACATATCTATCGTGGAAAAATAATCTTAAGACTCCAAAGATATTCATCTCTTTACAGAAATATTCAAATATTTAACATAATCCAGTACAGAAGCTTTATGAATATTGATTTTTATGTCATCTTAGATATTCCAAAGCCTGTAATTTGAATTTTAGTTCATCAATAGTAAATAGTCTATATACAGAATGTAGTTTGGAGGACAATATGCAGAGTACATCAGGAGAAAAGGTGAACTGGAAGAAACACAAGCTGGAATCAAGATTGCCGGGAGAAATATCAATAACCTCAGATATGCAGATGACACCATCCTTATGGCAGAAAGTGAAGAGGGACTAAAAAGCCTCTTGATGAAAGTGAAAGTGGAAAGTGAAAAAGTTGGCCTAAAGCTCAACATTCAGAAAACGAAGATCATGGTATCTGGTCCCATCTCTTCATGGGAAAATAGATGGGGAAACAGTGGAAACAGTGTCAGACTTTATCTTTTGGAGCTCCAAAATCACTGCAGATGGTGACTGCAGCCATGAAATTAAAAGACGCTTACTCCTTGGAAGGAAAGTTATGACTAACCTAGACAGCATAATCAAAAGCAGAGACATTACTTTGCTGACTAAGGTCCATCTAGTCAAGGCTATGGTTTTTCCTGTGGTCATGTATGGATGTGAGAGTTGGACTGTGAAGAAGGCTGAGCGCCAAAGAATTGATGCTTTTGAACTATGGTATTGGAGAAGACTCTTGAGAGTCCCTTGGACTGCAAGGAGATCCAACCAGTCCATTCTGAAGGAGATGAGCCTTGGGATTTCTTTGGAGGGAATGATGCTAAAGCTGAAACTCTAGTACTTTGGCCACCTCATGCGAAGAGTTGACTCATTGGAAAAGACTCTGATGCTGGTAGGGATTGGGGGCAGGAGGAGAAGGGGACGGCCGAGGATGAGATGGCTGGATGGCATCACTGACTCGATGGATGTGAGTCTGGATGAACTCCGGGAGTTGGTGATGGACAGGGAGGCCTGGTGTGCTGTGATTCATGGGGTCGCAAAGAGTCGGACACGACTGAGCGACTGAACTGAACTGAACTGAACTGAATGTAGACTAATACTATTTGTCTAAAGAAGTCTCTGTAGGTTTTAAAGATAAATGAATTTATATATTCTAACACGCAGGAAACATTTTAGAAAGATGTTTACTGGCAATTTTCCCCCTTAAACCACTTAAGAGATGATTGCTTAGGTGGCCTCTAGGAAACATAAAATGAAAGAACTCTGAGAACTTTGATGAGATACTGACATAAAGAGTAAGCTTGTAACACTAACCTAGCCTCCCAGGTGGTGCCTATGGTAAAGAATCCACCTGCAAATGCAGGACACACAAGAGATGTTGGTTCAATCCTGGGTCAGGGAGATCCCCTGGAATAGGAAATGGCAACCTACTTCAGTATTCTTGCCTGGAAAATTCCATGAACTGAGAAGCCAAGTGGGCTATAGTCCATGGGGCTGCATAGAGTGGGACACGACTAAGCATGCACTCGTTACACACAGTACACACACTATAATAATAACGTAGTGAAGAGAGATCTGAAAGGAAGGAAGTATACACTAAACACATATTTACCCTGTTATTAACAAAGAATGAGGAAGGTATGGTACCTTTCTTAGCTGTTTGATTTTTGGTCTACACCACTAATTCTGTTCCATGTCTCAAAAGTATAATGACCCTTAAACTGATTTTGATTATCCTTAGATGGAAACCACATTTTAAATATTTATAATGACAATTACTGATATTAAATAAATTTACTAAGTTTAATTAATGAAATAAAGTATGCTGTATTTTGTGTCTTAGTTTAGGGAGAAAACATATTTTGATTAAACCTTATACTTGAAATGCAAATGTGAAGAAATAGAAGAAAACAATAGAATGGGAAAGAATAGAGATCTCTTCCAGAGAAGGCAATGTCACCCTACTCCAGTACTCTTGCCTGGAAAATCCCATGGATGGAGGAGTCTGGTAGGCTGCAGTCCATGTGGTCGCTAAGGGTCGGGCACGACTGAGCAACTTCACTTTCACTTTTCATTTTCATGCATTGGAGAAGGAAATGGCAACCCACTCCAGTGTTCTTGTCTGGAGAATCCCAGGGACAGGGGAGCCTAGTGGGCTACTGCCGTCTATGGGGTCGCTAAGAGTTGGACACGACTAAAGGGACTTAGCAGCAGCAGCAGCAGAGATCTCTTCAAGAAAATGAGAGATACCAAGGGAACATTTCATGCAAAGATGGGCACAATAAGGGACAGATATGGTATGGACCTAACAGAAGCAGAATATATTAAGAAGAGGTGGCAAGAATACACAGAAGATGTATACAAAAAAGATCTTCATGACCCAGATAATCATGATGGTGTGACCATTCACCTAGATCCAGATAATCCTGGAATGCGAAGTGAAGTGCACCTTAGGAAACATCACTATGAACAAAGTTAGTGGAGGTGATGGAATTCCAATTGACCTATATCAAATCCTAAAAGATGATGCTGTGAAAGTGCTGCACTCAGTATGCCAGCAAATATGGAAAACTCAACAGTGGCAACAGGAATGGAAAAGGTCAGTTTTCATTCCAATCCCCAAGAAACGCAATGCCAAAGAATGCTCAAAATACCATACACTGCACTCATGTCACATGCTAGGAAAGTAATGCTCAAAATTCTCCAAGCCAGGCTTCAACAGTATGTGAACCATGAACTTCCAGATGTTCAAGCTGGATTTAGAAAAGGCAGAGGAACCAGAGATCAAATTGCCAACACCCACTGTATCATCAAAAAAGTGTAAGAGTTCCAGGAAAACATTTATTTCTGCTTTATTGACTATGCCAAAGCCTTAGACTGTGCAGATCACAACAACCTGTGCAAAATTCTTAAAAAGATGGGAATACCAGACTATCTTAACTTGCCTCCAGAGAAACCTGTATGCAGATCAGGAAGCCACAGTTAGAAGTGGACATGGAACAACAGAATGGTTGCAACTTGGGAAAAAAGTAAGTCAAGGCTGTATATTGTAACCCTGCTTATTTAACTCATATGCAGAGAATATCACGAGAAATGCTGGACTGGATGAAGCACAAGCTGGAATCAAGATTGCCAGGGGAAACAGTAATAACTTCAGCTATGCAGATGACACCACCCTTATGGCAGAAAGTGAAGAAGAACTAAAGAGCCTCTTGATGAAAGTGAAAGAGGAGAGTGAAAAAGTTGCCCTAAAACTCAACATTTAGAAAACGAAGATCATGGCATCTGGTCCCATCACTTCATGGGAAATAGATGGGAAACAGTGGAAACAGTGAGAGACTTTATATGGGGGGCTCCAAAATCACTGCAGATGGTGACTGCAGCCATGAAACTAAAAGACGTTTGTTCCTTGGAAGAAAAGTTATGACCAACCTAGACAACATATTCAAAAGCAGAGACATTACTTTGTCAAGAAAGGTCCATCTAGTCAAAGCTATGGTTTTTCCAGCAGTCATGGAAGGATGTTAGAGTTGGACTATAAACAAAGCTGAGCGCCAAAGAATTGATGCTTTTAAACTGTGGTGGTGGAGAAAACTCTGGAGAGTCCCTTGGACTTCAAGGTGATCCAACCAGTCCATCCTAAATAAAATCAAGCCTTAATATTCATTGGAAGGAATGACTGATGTTGAAGCTGAAATCCCAATACTTTGGCCATCGGATGTGAAGTACTGACTCAATGAAAAAGACCCTGATGCTCGGAATGATTTAAGGCAGGAGGTGAAGGGGACGACAGGTTGAGATGATAGGATGGAGTCACCGACTCAAGGACATGAGTTTGAATAAGCTCTGGGAGTTGGTGATGGACAGGGAAGCCTGACGTACTGTAGTCCACGGGGTCGCAAACAGTTGGACATGACTGAGTGACTGAACTGAATTATACTTATGTTTCGAATTTTCAGTTCACTTCAGTCAGTCAGTCGTGTCCGACTCTTTGCGACCCCATGAATCGCAGCATGCCAGGCCTCCCTGTCCATCACCATCTCCTGGAGTTCACTCAAACTCACATCCATCGAGTTGGTGATGCCATCCAACCATCTCATCCTCTGTCATCCCCTTCCCCCCCCCCCCAATCCTTCCCAGCATCAGAGTCCTTTCCAATGGGTCAACATTTCGCATGAGTTGATGACTTTGAATTTTATGTTCCATTTAATCTCCCTGTAGCCCTGCTTGAAAAAAGGTAGTTATAATTATTTTAATCTCAATATGAGAAAAGGAAAGTTTGTGAAGCTTAAAGGAATAAGACATAGTAAAATTAAAACTAGAATTAGGTCTCAATATCAATTCTATATACCCTGTGTTACATATAATCAATCACCTTATGTGTTATAAATAAATTTGCAAATAATTATTATTCATGATTTTCTTTAGTACCAGTTCCAGTTCAGTTGCTCAGTTGTGTCCGACTCTTCCCATGAATCGCACCACGCCAGGCCTCCCTGTCCATCACCAACTCCTGGAGTTCACCCAAACCCATGTCCATTGAGTCAGTGATGCCATCCAGGCATCTCATCCTCTGTCATCCCCTTCTCCTCCTGCCCTCAATCCATCCCAGCATCAGAGTCTTTTCCAATGAGACAACTCTTCTCATGAGGTGGCCAAAGTACTGGAGTTTCAGCTTCAGCATCATTCCTTCCAAAGAAATCCCAGGGCTCATCTCCTTCAGAATGGACTGGTTGGATCTCCTTGCAGTCCAAGGGACTCTCAAGAGTCTTCTCCAGCACCACAGTTCAAAAGCATCAATTCTTCAGTGCTCAGCTTTCTTCACAGTCCAACTCTCACATCCATACATGACCACTGGAAAAACCATAGCCTTGACTAGACGGACCTTTGTTGGCAAAGTAATGTCTCTGCTTTTGAATATGCTGTCTAGGTTAGTAGTAACTTTTCTTCCAAGGAGTAAGCGTCTTTTAATTTCATGGCTGCAGTCACCATGTGCAGTGATTTTGGAGCCCAGAAAAATAAAGTCTGACACGGTTTCCACTGTTTCCCCATCTATTTTCCATCTTTTAGTACAGAACATATGAATTTCCTCTTTCTTATATTACCTCACATTCCTGTAAGAGATCTGGCATCTGTTATATTGGCTTGAAATGATAATTTAGTCTAACCTGCAAAATGTATCCTTAAGGAAGCATGGTTACAAATATATTATGCATTATTAGTTATAATAAGTATTCAGTTCAATTCAGTCACTCAGTCATGTCCGACTCTTTGTGATCCCATGGACTATTGTACACCAGGCCTCTCTGTCCATCACCAATTCCTGGAGTCTACCCAAACACATGTCTACTGAGTCGGTGATGCCACCCAACCATCTTATCCTCTGTCATCCCCTTTTCCTCCTGCCCTCAATCTTTCCCAGCATCAGAGTCTTTTCCAATGAGTCAGTTCTTCACATCAGGTAGCCAAAGTATTGGAGTTTCAGCTTTAACATCAGTCCTTCCAGTGAATACCCAGGACTGATCTCCTTTAGGATGGACTGGTTGGATCTCCTTGCAGTCCTAAGCACTTTCAAGGGTCTTCTCCAACACCACAGTTAAAAAGCATCAATTCTTCAGTGCTCAGCTTTCTTCATGGTCCAACTCTCACATTCATACATGACTATTGGAAAAACCATAGCCTTTACTAGACGGACCTTTGTTGGCAAAGTAATGTCTCTGCTTTTGAATATGCTACCTAAGTTGGCCATAACTTTTCTTCTAAGGAGTAAGCATCTTTTTATTTCATGGCTGCAGTCACCATCTGCATTGATTTTGGAGGCCAAAAAATAAAGTCTGCCAGTTTTTCCATATTATTTTAGATAAAATAATCAAATCAAAATAATTATCTACATTTCCAAATAGAACACAGTGTTTTAAAGGCTGAGCTATATTTATCTTAAGCATAAATATGATGACGAAAATGAGGACACATTCTATTAATATACTGTAAAAAGAAAAAATGATTTATTTGCAGCACCCTCTTAAATAATGTCCAATGATACAAATATTTTTCCATTTATGACAGTTTTAAATGGCACAATCACAAATAACTAATTCAGTGAAGACAACCGCGTGGAGTTGAGAGTGGGTGAACAATCATTCAAATCATAACTTTGGCAACTTTATGTAAAATTGGAAGGCATATTCTTCATTCTTCAAATGCTTGCTTTCCTCATATGTAGTCTATTGTCCTCATAATTGGGAAAAGTAATTAAAATGTTCAGTAATGAATCAGATTAGATGTGTGTTAGGGGAAACTTTGTTTTTAGAAGTTTGGCATATTGAAGGCATTTACATTGTGGTTAAAATGTCTGTTGTCTTTGAGAATCTGGGCACTTGTTCAATTTAATTTATCCTATTTTCAGTAGATAAATTTTTAATATCCATTGCTATCACTTTTGGATAAAATTTTACAATGGCTCGAGCAAGGCAAAGAAAAAAAGAAAGCTTTTTTTAGAATTACTATGTCCTCCGTGGTTGATAGGGGCAAATGCTTTCTTAAGGAAGGGTCTTTCAAAGTTCCAAAGATATCTTTCCCTTTACTTGTAGCACCCTTTTCTATACAGACCATGCTGCTGCTGCTGCTGCTAAGTCGCTTCAGTCGTGTCCAACTCTGTGCGACCCCATAGATGGCTCCCCCGTCCCTGGGATTCTCCAGACAAGAACACTGGAGTGGGTTGCCATTTCCTTCTCCAATGCAAGAAAGTGAAAATGAAGTCGCTCAGTGTCAGACTCTTCACGACCCCATGGACTGCAGCCTACCAGGCTCCTCCGTCCACAGGATTTTCCAGGCGAGAGTACTGGAGTGGGGTGCTATTGCCTTCTCCATAAAGCTCAATAAAAATGAATGCTAAGTTTAAGAGTGTATAAAGAAATGAAAGTAAGTTCAGAAAACTTAAAATCTTGAAAGGGCACTTGGTAAAATAAACTTTGGAAACCACTTATAAACAACTAAATCTAAAGACTCAAAAAATGACCAAAGTTGCTCTTCACTTGAGGTTTGGCTGAGTTATTTTATTATATATACTTTCTACTTTTTTAATCTGTTGGTTTGAAGGTGGAAATATACATGTCCAGCAGTAAGTAACCTTCACCAGCTAGTCTGGCACACTACAAAATTCATGGAGTTCCAAAAACAAAAGAAGAACCAAAAGCTCAGTATCAGAGAAATGTCTCCATAGAGAAAGTTTAGATTCTGACAAGGCTTTAGACAAATACTATCAAAGGCCATATGATATTCAGTTCAGTTCAGTACAGTTCAGTCGCTCAGTTGTGTCCAACTCTTTGCGACCCCATGAATCGCAGCACGCCAGGCCTACCTGGCCATCACCATCTCCCGGAGTTCACTCAAACTCACGTCCATCGAGTTAGTGATGCTATCCAGCCATCTCATCCTCTGTCATCCCCTTCTCCTCTTGCCCCCAAACCCTCCCAGCATCAGAGTCTTTTCCAATGAGTCAACTCTTCGCATGAGGTGGCCAAAGTACTGGAGTTTCAACTTTAGCATCATTCCTTCCAAAGAACACCCAGGGCTGATCTCCTTTAGAATGGACTGGTTGGATTTCCTTGCAGTCCAAGGGACTCTCAAGAGTCTTCTCCAACACCACGGTTCAAAAGCATCAATTCTTCTAGCATATTACTACTTTCTCCAAAATCCAAAGCACCAGTCAAATGCCTAATGCAGCAAATGCATGCATTATTTAGGTGCAACGCTATTATTTTATGATCATTGTAGTACTGGATGTCAGTGTTTCTTTGAGAAGTATATACACATGCAATCTATATATTACCTGAGGCTTCTCTGCACTTACAAGATGTGGTGAATCTTGTTTCAGACACCATGTTTCTGGGGTTGATACAGTTACAAATCTAGGAATTCTACAACAAATTCTGTTGTGTTTTTTCTCTTTCACCTGTTGGTTCAGAACAATCAGCATGCATCTACACTATGTAAAATAAGGCTTGTGAATTTCAACTTTTTGTTGGCTTCCACTGAAATTTTGGACACATTTAGCATCTGTGATGCTTAGCAAATTTACAAATAGTCTATGAGTGAGATAGGAGGGGGTCTTACCAATCATTGAAACCCTCAGCCATATTTTCTCTGTATCCCTTTTGAGTCCAAACTCCTGATAATTGTCCCTCTTCACTGTGCACAACCTGTTGCAGAATGAATCTCCCCACTTTTCCTCCTCCTCATGATATCTCAACTACTTCTGTAGTAGTAGTAGCCTATAGGACCAGCTTATCTTCATGGACTTCACCCATCACATTACACACATGAAATCGTCAAATAATTTGGGATACAAAGAATGGAATGGGAATGAGGAAAAGAGAACAGAAAAAGCAAAGAAAACAAGCAGGCATAAATATGCTTCCTTTTCATGCTTTTCCCCTTGTTTGAAATAAAGTTCATGAGTAAGATAAATTGATAAAACTATATTCAAAGAAGGAAGTGCCAAATTTCCTTAAAGAACAAACAAAATTATGCAAACTATTTTCTTAAGTTCTGGGAAAAAAATGTCCTCACTTTTCTGCTAAATATAATACTCAAAATCAAACTAGAAATTACAAAGTGATAAAGACTCGTAACTTTGCCTTCTTATATAAAAAAACATTCTCCAGATAATGAACTGTTACACTTTCCTAAATGAAGAATATTTTCCCCATGCTAACTAGCAAATGGTATTACTATTACATTTACTCTTGAATATAAAAAGCATTAGAAATTGTAGTTGTGGAATTCAAGGAACAGTGATCAACTACGAAAATTTATTTTTTCTCTGGTCTTTCTAAAAGTAATATATGATTATGATAATAACATTATCAAAAGTCTGAAACAGGTAATATTTTTAAAGTACATATATTCCTCCGTTTATTTTTCTGTTGGTAATCAAAGTGAAAGTGTTAGTCACTCAGTTGTCCCTGTCTCTTTGTGATCCCATGGACTGCAGCCCACCAGGCTCCTCTGTCCATGGAATTCTCCAGGCAAGAACACTGGAGTGGGTAGCCACTCCCTTCTCTAGGGATCTTCCTGACCCTGGGATTGAACTGGGTCTCATACATTGCGGACAGATTCTTTACCACTTGAGCCAGCAGGGAACCCAAAGTAGGCTGTTTCATTTAAACATATAAACACTCAGCATAATGGTACTACTTTAGAATCACATATAAAATAACTGGCTTGTGTAGGTAATATATTTACAGGAGACAATAAACTATCGCTGTACAAATTCACTTAGACCACTTTGACATTTAATCCATCTTGCAGTTCTCTGTGATATTTCATAGTTAAAGTTGATTCCATATCAGTGTTTTTATAGGAGACAGGACAGATTATTGAATTGTATTTATAAATCAGTTTTAATTTTACCAGTTAATGTGGGTTTTTTATCATTATAATACCAAAATAATTTATATCCTTCACTTACATGGATTCTTTCCTTGGGGGTATATGCACAATATTTAAAAGACAGTCACGATGTTTTCTTCTTTCAAGACGATTCTCTGCTTCTTATTATAGACCTAACTGTGATTAAGTTCATTGTGTACACTGTCTAAAAGGGAGACAGAAGTAGGTCCTAGACATGATAGGGAAATGATACACTAAAACACTCGGAAACAGAAGGGAAAAAGAGCAAGATAATATCCTACATTTAATAGATACCTTAGGGGCAGTGATCTTTTCTGAGTTGAGGGGTATTAGCTACTAAATCATTTTGCATAAATATAGACTATTGAAAAACATGCCAGCTAACATGCATTTTTTAAAACAGGCATTTCTAATGATTCAGGTGTAAAGTACTTTGCTCTTTATCTGCTCAAGTTCCCAACAAAACTCCTACTCTGAATAACTACCTCCACTGTTAAAGTCTGGAATGTGTGGCTATATTATCATCTTTTTCTCTACTTCTTATTGTTCTAACAAGAAAAATATTATATTTCGTGTAATTTTATTCTGAAGGAGTATTTTGACATTGACTATTGATTATTCTACCATTGTCCAGAAAGGGATGGAAGCTAGGAATGGTGCTGCACTGGATAGTCTGAAGTTGTACTAAACCTTATGAAATCTTTTGTACCTAAACTCTTTCATTAGATAATTAATGAGGAAGAGGCAGAAAACGTGATATCCGGAGTTTCTACTTTTTAACAATCATAATAATCCCTTTCACTAGTTCAGTTTACATTGATTTCCTGCCTAGCCCTTCATTCTCCTTTTGTTGTACCTTGAATTCCACACAACTGCCTTGCTATGGCAACCAGCCTCATCATTAGGACCACATATTAGCCAGGTTAGTTTCTCCAATCCCATTTCATCCTAATCCCTATAGTCAACATTGTTCAAATTCATCACATGCTGTCTTAGACTCAAACAGATTGAGTTGAGAAATTCATTTCTATACCACTGTGTATCAGATGCACTCTCTACCATCTTTCTTGGTTATATATTCTTAAACTGTATTGTTTCTTCAGGTTTCAGGTTAAGCTCAGATTTTATATCCCCACTTTCATTTTTTTCCTTATCTCTTTAGCCTCCAACACTAATCATAAACAATGTCATCTGCTCTATAGTTATTATTCTCTTCATCTTCTTAATGGGATTGTGAATTCCTGGAAAGCAAGAAATCAGTCATTTACTGATATTCTACTCAACAGTGGAGATAATGCCTTAAATGTGGTAGGTTCTCAATCAGAATATTTTAAATTAGAAAATATATTGAAAGGCTAAGGGACATGTCAGATTCATATGTACCATTATGAACTGTGTTAGTTTTCATCCTGTATTGATGTAGTCTCTTATTCTGAGATTTCATGAATAACTTAGGTAATTATATTAACATAATTTCCAGAATATATCAGCTAATTCCTAAAAACTAAAGAAAGATCACTCTATCAAAAAATTAACTTAAATTGCCAGTTAGTCATTATGAAATAGCCAAGTACTTTTAATGTAAACAAATCCTTAGAAGTTAGAAGACTTTTAATGCTGTACCATGACTGAAAGGTAACTGAAGACATTTCTGTTCTTTGAATACTACTGCTATGATTCATTTGAGTTTTAGCCTTTGTCACACATGAATGCTGAGAAAACTAATCCTACCTCTCAAAGATAACCCATTTTTGCCACTGTTATGAAATAAATATGCAATTTATAGGACAACAATGAGATAATTTTTCCCTTGGTAGACAGTACAAATACTTCAGACTGGTTTCTGAATGTTGTGAATTACAATTTTCTTGTGGCAGTTGCATAACAGAGTGTATTAGAATATATTGATTTTTCTTATTTAATGTGTTGACATCTATTGGTAAAGAATATTTTAAAAAGCACAGTGAATTAAATTTAGATACATGTAAAATAAAGATAAATTCTTTGTGTCTCCCAAGTAAAGTGGAATATAAACTATATTTCATATGCTTTATAGTTATTTCACATTATCATTGCAGTAGTATGTTTGTTAGAATTAAACTTACATGACTTGTTTTTTTCTGATTCTTTTTCCCTACAATAAATATGTCAATTTTTCAGAAATGTAGAGATCATGGATATATGCTTCTACCAACAGATGCTTTGTGTGTGTGTTTTTTAAGTCATATATTTCACTAAAGAACAAGTTTCCAATGTAGAGAGATTTGGACCTTCTCAGATACCAGCTAATTAGCACTTAATGGATTTTTGGAGGCAGATGACTGTAAATGCTTTAATTTCATCTTTCTTGAGATCAAACTGCAAATAATAGGTATTTTTTAAATCAAATAATTTTCATTTGTTTTTAGTCCCAAAGCTCCTAATTAATTGGTGTCAGTTTACCTTTCACAATTATGTATTTTTAAAGCCTGATTGGCTCCATTCTTATCTGCTCTCATCTTCCTTCACACTGAATTTCCAATTTCTCCATGTACCTCTTTAGAGGATAGGTAGAAAAGAGAGTGACGATGATGTGGGAATGCTATCTGCAATTAACTACTGCTGATGTTGCTGCTAAGTCGCTTCAGTCCTGTCCGACTCTTAGCGACCCCATGGACTGCAGCCTACAAGGCTCCTTTGTCCATGGGATTTTCCAGGCAAGAGTACTGGAGTGGGGTGCCATTGCCTTCTCTGATCTGCAATTAACAAGTATACCCAAATTCTACTTATTCTACCTACTAACTAAGACATTTAATCTCTTTGAGTCTCAGTTATAATATAAAAGACCAGATTAAGTGATACCTAATTTCCCTTTCAGCAACAAAATTTTGATTCTAAATATAGTAAAGAGATACATACTCTTTCTGGTCACTAGGCTGCTACTAAGCATTTTTACCACAGTTAGTTTCAATTAGCAATAGTCTTGCCTCAGATAAATGTCATTGGCTACAATACTGCCGCTGCGCAAAGCTGCATTTGTACTACAATTAAACTGTACATTTTTACTACAAATAAGACTGCAACAGAAAACATGTCTCAATGACTAATGGCACTCAACCCAACCACTATGATCTGATTTTTTCCTTACTGATTTACCCAGACACACACACACACACATACACAAACTCCATAAATCAAGATTCTCTTTGAAAGCGCCATTTATTTTAGTTAAAACCTTTCCTAAACTAGTCTTTACTAATGATGCTTAATCTCCGTTGGCTTAAAGTAACAAACTAAGGAGTCTGTGTGTGGTGAGCATGTGGTCATGAACAAGAGGAAACCTGAATTTAAAGGGCAGAAAGCAATGGAAAATGGAAGCCAGCCGACTAACTCTTGTTTTTCCAGCTGTTTCACTACTAAAAAAGTTCTAATAAAACAGATAGTATTTCTTTATAGCCTCATTAGTTTTCCCTATGTAAACTGACAAAGCAGGGCAGTGTTCCCTGCATCCAGTGTTCAGATACAGCAATCTTTTAATTTTAAAAATGTATCTCTTTGCTCAAAAAGTGGCAAACTTTCATAAAGGTGTTAAATAAAAATATACAGAAATTCTAATCACTGATAAATAAAACAAATCCAATTTTTTTACATGCTCACAAAGCTATACATTAGCAAAGAATGATTAGAAAATTGTATAGATTAAGTTTAAACAAAAAGGGGTCTAGTAATACAGGCAATCTTTTAATTACCTAGATCTAGAAAAATGAGGGACACTAAAAAACACAAAGCAGAACACCTGAAAAAGTCTCCTGTTAAATATCCAAACAGTTACTTCATTTTCTAAAATATTTCTGTAAACTGGAAAAAGGAAGGATGATTCAATCTAGGGCTATCTAAAGCAAAGTTTATCCTACAAAAATCGATTATTTCAATTGCCATCATTTAAAAAGTTTTCTTATACAATTCACTCTTAAATTAACTGATCTTTAGGCATATGATACTATTATATAAATAAAGTTTGTTGTGTTGTTCAGTTGCTAAGTCCCGGTGGCTCAGAGGGTAAAGGAGTCTGGCAGGCTACTGCCCACGGAGCTGCAAAGAGTCAGACACAACTGAGTGACTAAGCACACACACAGTCATATACCTAATGTCAAAAACAGGTATATCTCAGTTTACCTTTTGCACAAGGATCTAAACAGAAAAATATATAGGAAAGATAGAAAGGGAAGCATAAAAAGTCATCTTACAACCACCTGTATCAGCCCAATAGTGAACTGGACCTCAACTGGAGTACACTAGCAGCTCTAACGGTTGAATGGGTCTCTTATGATCCTCTATCAACCCTAGTAGTTAGTTGCTCCTTTAGAAGTGCCATCACTTCTGTGTTGTCTACTCTAATATTGTCATCTTGCAACACAGCTAGCCTACATCTTGGCTTCTTTTCCTCTTATGCCAACTTTTATTTTGTATTAGGCTTCTTCCTGAATTAACCTCTCAAAAATGGAGATCTGATAAGACTCTGTGGTAAGGCAGCAAGGCTTGAGGAGAACATGGCTTTTGGGGAGAGATGGGGGTGAGAGAGACACAGAGTCACACAGACCCCATATGGCAGCATGGGGCTATGCAACCATCCAGCAGCTTGCATGGCCCAACTAATTCACTGGCCTATATGCTCTGAAAATAGGTAATTCTCTTCCCTTCACCTTCTAGTTTCCCTTTTCAGTTCAGTTGCTCAGTCTTCTCCAACTCTTTGCAACCTCATGGACTGCAGCACGCCAGGCTTCCCTGTCCATTACCAACTCCTGGAGCTTACTCAAACTCATGTCCATCAAGTTGGTGATGCCATCTAACCATCTTATCCTCTGATGTCCCCTTCTTTTCCTGCCTTCAATATTTCCCAGCATCAGGGTCTTTTCAACGGAGTCAATTCTTTGCATCAGGTGGCCAAAGTATAGGAGTTCCAGCTTCAGCATTAGCCCTTCCAATGAATATTCAGGACTGATCTCCTTTAGGATGGACTGGTTGGATCTCCTTGAAGTCCAAGGGTCTCTCAAGAGTCTTCTCCAACATCACAGTTCAAAAGCATTAATTCTTCAGTGCTCAGCTTTCTTTATAGTCCAACTCTCATATCCATATATGACTACTGCAAAAACCATAGCTTTGATTAGATGGACCTTTATCAGCAAAGTAACGTCTCTGCTTTCTAATATGCTGTCTAGGTTGATCATAGCTTTTCTACCAAGGAGCAAGCGTCTTTTAATTTCATGGCTGCAGTCACCATCTGCAGTGATTTTCGAGCCCAAAATAATAAAGTCTCTTCCTGTTTCCACTATTTCCCCATCTATTCGCCATAAAGTGATGGGACCAGATGCCATGATCTTAGTTTTCTGAATGTTGAATTTTAAGCCAACTTTTTCACTCTTGCACAATTCATTTTAGATCTTTATTTTTTACTATCTACTAAACGGAAATTTCCCTTAAAAAATAAAGATCTAAAATGAATTAGAGGTAGATGAACTATTCATTTTTTGATTCCTGGCTTGTGCAACAGAGTATGGGGATGTAGGGCACTGAAAGGCAATATTAAACTTATGAATTTTCACCAAAACATAAAAAACAAAAAATCCATTAAAAGTCAACATTTATTTCTTTTGTTCTTTGAGGAATAAGGAGATACCCAGAGGGAAGGAAGGTCCTCCTTTTGGCGGGGGCTGGGGGCTGTATAAGATTTAGTGGTAAAATGGTTGCTTAAGTAAGTTTTAAACCACAGTCTTCAGACTTAGCTGCATGTCTAGGTCAATTTCAGTCTCCCTGCAAGAACACCAGAGAAGAAAACTGAAGGGAATGCGAAAATGAGCGGGCATGTACACGACAAGAGCACACAGATGGAAAAGAGTGTTCAGAGGTAAAGAAGGGAGGAATGAGAATCAGGACACTCAAAGAGAAGAAAGATAACTAGCTAAGGACAAATGCTGGAAAACAGTGTGAAGCTAATTAATTGATTGTAAGATTTGATACTGAGGAAAACAAAGAGTTGAATGGAAATTCAGGCTAAGAGAACAAGGTTGCTGCATTTACAGTTTAAAGATTAAACCTGTGTGCTACTTTGACTATGAATTTTCAAATTAGGATTTTTTTCAGTTTGCTATGCAGTACCTTTACTTATTGATAGTACAGTCAGACAGTACATAAATTATGTTTGAATGAATACATAACTTTCTAAACTTTTCATGAACTTGGAAATTGTATTATTTTTCTTTGTAGTTACAGCTTAACATGCCTTGCTAAAACTCCTGCCAACTGTCATAAAGAATAACAAGGGAGCATTTAGATACAGTTTATGTTGACCATTTCCAAAAGATTTACTTTTTCTAGATAATCTCCAAGATTAAAAAATGAAAAATATATAAACCCAAATGCTAAATGTGAAATAATTTTTGTTAAAGATGAGTAACACTGAGCTCCATTATAAGAACAGAAACAAAGATAAAGATGTCATAATACATAATAATAATAATACAAAAATTTATGTACACATTGATACATATGCTCCAGGCAGTGTTATTTTGTCTGGTAATATTTAGCAAAATATTTGTTGTTCAGTCATTGAGTTGTGTCTGGACTCTTTGCGATCCCATGGACTGCAACACCAAAGGCTTCCCTGTCCTTCACTATCTCCTGGAGTTTGCTCAAACTCATGTCCATTGAGTTGATGATGCCATCCAGCCATCTCATTCTCTGTCACCCACTTTTCCTTCTGCCTTCAATCTTTCCCAGCATCAGGGTCTTTCCCAATGAATCGACTCTTTGCATCAGGTGGCCAAAATACTGAAGCTTCAGCTTCAGCATGAGTCCTTCCAATGAATATTCAGGGTTGACGTCCTTAGGATTGACTGGTTTGATCTCCTTGCTGTCAAAGGGACTCTCAAGAGTCTTCTCCACTCCACAATTCAAAAGCATCAATTCTTTGTCAATCAGCCTTCTTTATAGTCCAACTCTCATATCCGTACATGATTATTGGAAAAACCACAGCTTCACTACACATATCTTTGTCGACAAAGTGATGTCTCTGCCTTTTAATACACTGTTTAGGTTTGTCATAGCTTTTCTTCCAAGGAGCAAGCATCTTTTAATTTCATGGCTAAAGTCACCATATGAAGTGATTTTGGAGCCCAAGAAAATAAAGTCTCTCATTGTTTCCATTGTTTCCCCATTATTTGCCATGAAGTGATGGGACCAGATGCCATGATCTTAATTTTTTGAATATTGTGTTTTAAGCCAATTTTTTCACTCTCCTCTATAACCTACATCAAGAGGCTCTTAAGTTCCTCTTTGCTTTCTGCCATAAGGGTGGTGTCATCTGTGTATCTGAGGTTATTGATATTTCTCCTGGTAATCTTGATTCCAGCTTGTGTTTCATTCGGCTCGACGTTTCACATGATATACTATGCATATAAGTTAAATAAGCAGGGTGACAATATACAGCCTTGATGTACTCCTTTCTCAATTTTGAACCAGTTTGTTGTTTCATGTCCAGTTTTAACTGTTGCTTCTTGACCTGCATACAGGTTTCTCAGGAGGCAGGTAAGGTGGGCTGATATCTCCATCTCTTCAAGAATTTTGTAGTTTGTTGTCATTCAAAATCTTATCACTTTTGAAGCTCACAGTTCAGTTCATCACTCAGTTGTGTCTGACTCTTTGTGACATCATGGAATGTAACACGCCAGGCTTCCCTGTCCATCACCAACCCCCGGGGCCTGCTCAAACTCATGTTTATCGAGTCAGTGATGCCATCAAGCCATCTCATCCTCCGTCATCCCTTTCTCCTCCTGACTTCAATCTTTCCCAGCATCAGGGTCTTTTCTAATGAGTCAGTTCTTTGCATCAGGGGGCCAAAGTATTGGAGTTTCAGCTTCAGTATCAGTCCTTCCAGTGAATATTCAGGACTGATTTCCTTGAGGATGGACTGGTTTGATCTCCTTGAAGTCCAAGGAACTCTCAAAAACCATAGCTTTGACTAGATAGACCTTCGTTGGTAAAGTAATGTCTCTGCTTTTTAATATGTTGTTTAGGTTTGTCACAGCGTTTCTTCCAAGGAGCTCATGTCTTTTAATTTCATGGCTGCAGTCACCATCTGCAGTGCCTTGGGAAGGGAAGGGAAGTCGCTCAGTCATGTCTGATTCTTTGCAACCCTGTGGACTGTAGCCTACCAGGTTCCACCATCCATGGCATTTTCCAGGCAAGAATACTGGAGTGGGTTGCCATTTCCTTCTCCAGGAGATCTTCCCGACCCAGGGACTGAACCCGGGTCTCCCACATGGTAGGCATTATAGGCAGACACTTTACTATCTGAGCCACCAGGGAAGATAGGAGCCCCCCAAATTAACGTCTCTTACTGTTTCCATTTTTTCCTCATCTATTTGCCATGAAGTGATGGGACCGGATGCCATGATCTTTGTTTTTTGAATGTTGAGTTTTAAGCCAACTTTTTCGCTGTCCTCTCTCACTTTCATCAAGAGGCTCTTTAGTTCTCCTTTGCTTTCTGCCATTAGGGTGGTGTCATCTGCATATCTGAGGTTATTGATAGTTTTCTTGGCCATCTTGATTCCAGCTTATTTGTCATCCAGCCCAGCATTTCACAGGATGTACTTTGCATATAAGTTAAATAAGCAAGGTGACAATATACAGCCTTGTATATACAGCCTTGGAAACTCCTTTTCCAATCTGGAACGAATCTGTTGTTCCATGTCCAGTTCTAACTGTTCCTTATTGACCTGTATACAGATTTCTCAGGAGGCAGGTAAGGTGGTCTGGTATTCCCATCTGTATAAGGATTTTTCACAGCTTGTTGAGATCCACACAGTCAAAGGCTTTGCCTAGTAAATAAAGCAGAAGTAGATGTTTTTCTGAAATTCCCTTGCTTTTTCTATAATCCAAAAGTTATCCGCAATTTGATCTCTGGTTCCGCTGCCTTTTCTAAATCCAGCTTGAGTATCTGGAAGTTCTCAGCTCACATACTGTTGAAGTCTGGCTTGGAGAATTTTGAACATTACTTTGCTAGCCTGTGAGATGAGTGCAATTGTGTGACAGTTTGAACATTCCTTGGCATTGCCTTCCTTTGGGATTGAAACGAAAACTGACCATTTCAAGTCCTGTGGCCACTGCTGTAGTTTCCAAATATCTGGCATATTGAGTGCTACACTTTAACAGCATCATCTTTCAGGATTTGAAATAGCTCAACTTGAATTCCATCACCTCCACTAGGTTTGTTCTTAGTAATGCTTCTTAGGCCCACTTGACTTCACATTCCAGGATGTCTGACTCCAGGTGAGTGAACACACCATCGTGGTTATCTGGGTCATTAAGATCTTTTTTGTATAGTTCTTCTTTTTGGTATAGTTCTTCTTTTTGGTATAGTTCTTCTGGTATATTCTTCACACCTGTTATTATTCTTTGCTTCTCTCAGGTCCATACCATTTCTGTCCTTTCCTGTGCTCATCTTTGCATGAAATGTTCCCATGGTATCTCTAGTTTTCTTGAAGACATTCCTAGTCTTTCCCATTCTATTGTTTTCCTTAAACATTATGAAAAATAGGTACGTGATGGCAGAGTAGAAGAATGTGCACTGTTTTCCTGCAAGAACTCCAAAATTGCTACTTGCTGCTGAACACCCATCAGCAGGAGAATGTTGAATCCCACCAAAAAGAGATATGCCATATCCGAGAGCAAAGGAGAAGCCCCAACAAAATTGTAGCAAGGACGAAATTGCATTTATAATCAAACCCCATACCTGCCAGAAAGGCTCAGAAGACACTCAAACAAAACCTTGTGTCCACCAGGACCCAGAGACCACACAGAGACTGAGCCAAACCTGCCTTTGAGGCGTTTTGAGTGTCTCCTGCAGAGGCATGGGTCAGCAGTGGCCTGCCACAGGAACACTGCCTCTGGCTGCAGCAGACCTGGGATGTGTGGCCTGTGGCATAAGTCCCTGAGCAGACGACCCACAAACCACAGAAAATTATACCAAAGAAGTTCTTGCACTGTTAAGAAAGTTCTAGGATTCACAACAAATTTCCCAACCTGGGGATCTGGCAAAGGGACTGAGAATCCCCAGGAAATTTGACTTTGGAGGCCACAAACAAAAGCTTGTGCTCACCAGGATCCAGGAAAAAAGAGCAGTGTTCTCACAAGAGATGGAGCCAGAGTTGCCTGTGAGTATCCAGGATTCTCCAGCAGAAGCGCGGGTCAGCAGTGGCCTGACACAGGGACACTGCCTCTGGCTGCAGCAGACCTGGGACGTGTGGCCTGTGGCCTAAGCCTTCCTGGAGGAGGTTGCCATTAGCCCCACCATACAGTCCCTGAGCAGACGACCCACAAACCACAGGAAAATTATACCAAAGAAGTTCTTGCACTGTTAAGAAAGTTCTAGGATTCACAACAGATATCCCAACATGGGGATCTGGCAAAGGGACTGAGAACCCCCAGGGAATTTGACTTTGGAGGCCAGTGGGATTTGATTATAGAACTTCCACAGGACTGGAGAAACAGACTCTAGCAGGGCACAAACAAAAGCTTGTGCTCACCAGGATCCAGGAAAAAAGAGCAGTGTTCTCACAAGAGACTGAGCCAGACTTGCCTGTGAGTATCCAGGAGTCTCCAGCAGAAACGTGGGTCAGCAGAGGCCTGCTGCAGGGTCAGGGGCACTGAACACAACAGTGTGGGCATAAGTCCTTCTGAAGGAGGTTTTCTTTACCTTCATTACCCCTATCATAGTTTCACCTCAGGCCAAACAACAGGGAGGGAACACAGCCCCACCCATCAACAGAAAATTGGACTGAAAATTTACTGAGTATGGCCCTGCCCATCAGAACAAGACCCAGATTCCAGAGTCAGTCTCTCCCATCAGGAAGCTTCCATAGGTCTCTTATCTTTATCCATCAGAGGGTAGACAGAATGAAAACCATAATCACAGAAAATTAACCAAACTGATCACATGGATCACAGCCTTATCTAACTCACTGAAACTATGAGCCAGGCCATTTAGGGCCACCCAAGATGGACAGGTCATGGTGGAGAGCTCTGACAAAATGTGGTCCACTGGAGAAGGAAATGGCAAGTCACTTCTGTATTCTTGCCTTGAGAACCCCATGAACAGTATGAAAAGGCAAAAAGATGTTGCACAGACATTGTTCAAATGGCTCAAACATAAATTGTGAAATATTGAACTATTACATCTCATTTCATAACAGTGCACTAAACACTTCTGGCATAATTGGGTGGTAGAAATGAGTCATAGTTTTGCCTGCTGAAGAGGGTGGTACAAAGAATTACCACACTTCACTTTGGTGGATGAACTCCAGAAATGAATTAAGAACCTGATGTTATAAGACAGTGAAGCAATTTTTTCAACTGTCATTAGAATTAAATGATAATATAAGTTTAACAACAATATTCCAAAGCTAACAAAAAAATAAAATACTCCAGGAAAAATTAAAAACTACCTTTGAGTACATGACGCCACGATTTATCAATGTGGCTATTTCAGTATTTTACAGAAGTAATTTCCACTTAGCAAAGTGATTTTTCATAACCTTCAGATAAATACAGTTGGGAAACCTACATTTTGATGCACATGGAGTTGTATTCTTACAGATGTTGATATTTATTCCTGGAAATATTTTAAGCTTTTATTTCTTACTTGTCAGTTCCCACTTACTTTGCTTTGCCTACGTACTTTGCAAGACCTGCCACAAAGTCCTAAATAATAGGAACACATTAAATCTAATTCTTTCAAAGGCAAGATGCATACCTTCCCATTATAGGTCAATCAATAAAGTTATACATGGAAGCATGGAAAGAATGACATCTTAGCTTCATATGACTAGAATTCTAAAAACTCACACTATCCTAGAATGTAATTTGTTTCTTCATTTAATAAGATGGCTGCCCTTTTTTTTTTTCTTTCCTAAACTGCATCCAATGAGCAAAACATGTTTTCTGAACTTGTCCATCTGAGGTATGCTATACATTTTAAGGTGTTGAACTTACAGTGTCCATAAAAAGAGTTTTTCTCGATTTCACCTTTAAGGAAAGACATCATATTGGTAAGTAAACATATACTACAATGCTCCTGACAATGGCCAAGTAAATTTTTAAACCCATGTCATTTTAATAAGAACAGGTAAACCTGACATGTCCTTCATACCCAATACTGACATTTTCAAAGATCTAAACTTCTCAGCTTGTGTTCTGTTTACTCTTGACTTGCCCATAATATTGCTTAGTTTATTTCTACCATAATAACTTGGTATTGAAGGTTAAAACATATTAAGAAAGTCCTCTTTGAATTATTGGCAACTTATCATCCTGAAACATAAACTTGGCAAGGGTTTTATTCACTTTTTGTTTCCTGACCTACTTCTGCTCCCTTCCAGTTCTCTAAAACTGCTAATGAAGACATCATTCATTCATTCTTTTACTTTTAGGAATTAACTGAGCATCTACTATACATCATTAAAGAGACTGGAAAAAGAATGATATACAGAAAAAGATCAGGACCTATTGCCATAGGTGATTTTTTTTCTGAGAAGAAACCCTCCCTATCTTCCACTACCACTCTGCCTACAACTGCCATTATAGAGGGCCTCTTTGCCTTAGAGAATCTGATATCCCACATTTAGACACAAATGCGTACAAATGAAATTGTCTGTGAAACAGTACAGATCTATACTGAATTCTCTTGGCATCAGGCTCTAGGTTAGACCATAACCTAAGTCAAGACTAGCTTAGACTTTCAAGAATCTCACTGAGATGTTACTACATTTCAAAGTATAAAGGAAAGAGAAAACAGAACATAATTTTCCAGGTCATGACTTTGACATGACTTTCACATCTTACACAGAAGTAAGTGAAGGGCATCTGCTCACTCAATAGGCGGTGAACCCTCAAGCAGCACTGTGGCTACATTAATGATGATTTCTCTGGCAACGAAAATCTCCACTGTTGAGTAAAGTGACTATATTTCAATGTTTAGCAAAGACTCTATTTTGGAAACCATTAGAGCAACAGACTGAATAGAATTATCTTTTATCGTTAAAAGCTCCTTGGAGAGTACACATTCTCTAACAGAAACTGAATCTGGGGGGATTTGGAGGCAGTGGTCTCTAAACATGACTGCAGATCGGAACCACCTGGAGTGGTTTAAAGACAATAGTGGCTACACCCCATCCCTAGAGATACTGACTTAATTGGTCTGGGTGTGGTCTTGGAATCAGAATTTTAAAGCTCCCAGGTGACTCGAATGTGTAGCCAACACGGAGAATCACTACCACAAATTCTTGGGTTTAACTTAGTGTTTTCAAACACGTATATTTATAGATTTTTTTTTTTTTCCTGGTCTAAATTCTTCTGTCATGTAGTTCTTATGACGAGATGGCAAACTGCTGATGGGAATGAAAACTCAGAGAAAGGAACTTCTGACCTCTAATATGGAATTCATTTTTGTGCATAACAAGATATTTGTGAAGAGCTATTTAGTTTGAATCTATTTAGTTAGATGTTTAAGGCAGGCTGCTTCAAGTCTTTATTCCATCCTTCAAATATGGCCAACATTGTGTGTGTGTGAGAGGGAGAGAAGTGAGAGAGAGATCAAATAAGAGAATGAGAGAGATCTGGAATCTGAGAAATGGAGAAGACTGAAAATAGTCCCCTACCCCTACCACTTCTATAGAGAGTCTAGGGGATTTTAAATACCCTGGGCATTTGAGGACAGTTTGGCAAATTGGTGCTAATCTATTTGTCAGTATATCACTCATAATGATTCTACATTGCACAGGCCCTGCTAGAGATTTGGAGGTGAATAACAAGACAAAACAAAGCCTAGCAAAAGTGTTTTGCACCAGAGGCTTAGAGAGCCTTGGTGAAGCGCAATAACGTCTCCATCTGCATTCCAACTGAACTCCCCCTCAATCCAGTTTATAACCAGGATAAAACTGTAGCCCTGCTTGCAGAATGATTAATAACCACAATGGGTTTAAAGCCAATTTTCAAAACCAAGTTAAACATAATGTTTTTATTTCATAACTGGCATCTTCTGTCACTTGTTTGTGCCTCTTTTGTGGCACACATTAGGTAGTAGCTGGTGTAATATTTATATAGTTGGCTTATCTTGTTGACTAAATAGGTGGTCAGTGAGGACAGGATTTGTGCCATACTTCTCTTTGTACCTATATATGTAGCAATCACATTGTACAAGGCAGGTTCTCTAAAATATTCATGGAATTCAATGAAGTTCTTCGTGTCTCTTTAAAAAACTGAACAATGTATTTAGTGGAATCTCTCCAAAGTAGGGTGGATGAGTGGGGAGTAAAGAGGTAAGAGACAGGTGGATAGAACATTATTTATAAAAGCCTGAAAGCTATTTTCTTACATTGACTCACAATTTGCCAACAATCAATTCTAACCAGATTTTCAAGCTTCTAGTTTAAGGTGAACATAATGTATGCTGTTGGAATTTAATACAGATACTTGTATATCTTGAAAAATATCCATGCTTTATTATCAATGGACCTCAGCAAACTTATCTTCAGTTATTGAAATTCTAGTTTTCTTTCTCTTAACCCAGAAGCAACTTTAGAAAAGACGTTAAAATTCTGCTTTAGCATCAAATATTTATTGTAAAATTTGGAAACCAAAGATAGTACTGCTTTAACAATAATTTCATCTAAGTGTCTATGGTGCTAAATTTCATTTCCAAAGCACATATGAATGACGCATCTTAACTCCAGGCCATCTTTAACTCGGTTCCTGCTACATGTTCCATCAGGACATTGGCTCTGAGGCCTTCACCATTCTGTGAATAAGTCCAGGCTAAGCTTCATGATCTTTTTCTTAATTCAATTAAAAAAGGAAAAAAACAAAACAAAACAAAGAAGGAATGCAAGGAAAAAATTAGAAAATTTCTAAAGTAATATCTGAAATGTCTATACATAGCAATAAGTATAGAAAAGTTTCAAATAAGTATCAAAAAAGTAGAAATATATAAGATGAAGTAAATCAATGAAGATCATTATAAAATATCTACAAAGACAAACGGCTGAAAATAAGCACTTTATAAAAGGGACATAGATATTAAGACATGATAAAAAGAGAAAGAGTCATTTCCTTCCACCTGAAGTCAGAATATTTTATTATCTGTAGCAGACCGATAACTGATTCTTTGTCCTTCAACATAATAGAATCTATTGAATGTTCTTTTCCTCCCATAATAGAAAATTGCTTATACCACTCTAGTGAATATAATTAAATGAATAACCAAGGTATATGACTAGTATAAAGATCGATGCTAGATATCATGATAAAAAAATAACTTTCTGGAACATATGCATTATCAGATTCCCCTGGAAAAATATGTATAACTAGATTTTCACACAAAGGTTTTAAAAATCCAGTCATATCAGCAGGTTTTGAGTACTAATGGAAAATGGAATTGATGCAATTATTTTGAACAGTGGCAGGAAGCATGGCTTTTAGGAGAATCAGCTTAAAGGGGAAAAAAAAAAAAACCAATTGCATGTGCATTAAAGCTGTCAAGACTCTAAGCTAAAGATCTGCTCTCTGTGCCAGCTAAACCCTTACCCGCCTCCGGAAAGTAACTTTCTGAAGCCTTGCCAGGCCCTTTGCTTGAAAATAACATCCTAATTGGTTTCTTCTAATAAAATTCAAAATGCTCTTTTGGTGATGATAATACCTTCATTGTTTTATTCCAGCTTAATGTTCTGGTCTCCTGGAATGTTCTGAGTATTACCATTCAGGGGAAAGAAAAAAAAAAATCCATGAATGTGAATTTATGGAGTGACAGTCTGGCTGGATGGACCAACAAAATTTGGAAACTTTTGATGCCAGAAAAACGGCCTCTAAAAGCTATGGCTCTATTTAAACCTTTAAGACTTGTAAATAACAGCAATGAGATTCCAATCTTTTCCCACTGTCTACATCATTATTACACAATAACATTTAGATACGAATACAGAACCAGTTTGATCATTTTTAGAGAAAGCTTAAGGTTCTTATTGACAACTGACACAATTAATTATCCAGAGAATCTTTCAAATGAAGAGACAATTTAAGGCATGAGGTCTTGGTTTTGCTTGGATTCATGACAACTGGTGTATGTTTAGGGCTTCCCTTGTGGCTCAGCTGGTAAAGAATCCACCTGCACTGCAGGAGACCTGGGTTCAATCCCTGGATTGGGAATATCCCCTGAAGAAGGGAATGGCTACCCGTTCCAGAATTCTGGTCTGGAGAATTCTGTGGACTGTGTATTTAAGAGGCTGGTAAACTTATAAAAAGTGCTTTGAAATATTCACCACATCATATTATCAAAACTTCTGCATGCCTTATCATCATCTTCAGTTTAGTTTATATAAATAAATATATTTAAAATTCAGTCTACTGAATGATTTGATACATATAGATGTAATTCTTAATTCCATTATGAAATTCAATGGAATGCTTTTTTATACAAGCCAAATTTATAATCACTTCATTAGAAAAAGAGGTCTTGTGTTAAGAATTACAGTTCTGTAGAATTGTAAGTCTCTACCATTTAAAACAAAGTGTGGCCACATACACCACTTCTACCTGACCCAAATAAACAAGGAAAGGAGTATTAAGACGTTCTGTTCTATTCCCCTTACTCCCAGTTTCTAATTATGTTAGTGTTGTCTGAAAGGCTTCAGATCCTTGTATCCATCATAAAATTTCAGTAATGAATGAAGCCCAAGCTTGGTGCACTTCACATCTGTTTGTATAGAGTTATGTTTATTTAGAAAAGAAAAAACAAAGATTTTCTGATCTGAATTTTGCAAAGATTTTAGAAAGAGAAGCTCATAATGAAAGATTATGTTTCATATGCTACAATTGGGACCCTGCTAAGTCCTTGGTAATTGATGCTAACCATAGTTAACACTAGCAACTTGGGTTGGAAGACTTAAATTGCTGTAAAAGAAGCAAAGGTTGTAAACAAATTTAGGTATTTACTTTACAGTTACTTTACGTATTGTTTTTGTCCCACTCACTTCCTTTAAGTTCCTATTATCTATGCTAAGGATGGATTACTTTGTTCTGGCAACAGGTCATTTTGTTCCCACCAGTTCTAGCCATCAGTAATGGGAGGGAGGAAATGCTCAAATACATAAGCCACCAATTTCTTGTCCTGGTCTTCAGCGCAACTGTACTAGCTATTACTGTATAACTGTTACATTAATATTTACAGTACTAAAGTGTTTGTCAAGCTGATTATCTGATTATTAAATGACAAATTTGTAGTAATCACAACTTTTAAGTAAGAAAACATATAAGTAATGCATAATAAAAGTGGTGTCAGGAATACAACTCTTTCTGTTGTTGTTACTTTTCAGGTTTTGTTATATGCACTTAGAATGCACACTTAGGAAAGACTGAAACCATACTGAAATATAACTGACCTGTGAAAGTGAAAGTCATTCAGCTGTGTGCCCCTCTCTGCAACTCCGTGGACTGTACAGCCCATGGAGTTCTTTAGGCCAGAATACTGGAGTGGGTAGCCTTTCCCTTCTCCAGAGGATCTTCCCAACCCAGGGATCGAACCCAGGTCTCCTACACTGCAGGCAGATTCTTTACCAGCTGAGCCACCAGGGAAGCCCAAGAATACAGGAGTGGATAGTCTATCCCTTCTCCAGGGAATCTTCCCGACCCAGTAATCAAACAGGGATCTCCTGCACTGCAGGCAATTCTTTACCAGCTGAGGTACCAGGAAAGCCCCTAACTAGATCTTTACCCACAGAGTATGCATATGTACATGCTCAGTCATTCAGGCGTGTCTGACTCTTCGAGATCCCATGGACTGTAGTCTGCCAGGCTTCTCTGTCCATGGCATTTTCCAGGCAAGAATACTGGAGTGGGTTGCCATTTCCTTCTCCAGGGGATCTTCCTGACCCAGGGACTGAACCACGCTCCTGTGTCTTCTGCATTGTAGGCCGATTCTTTACTGCTTGGCCACCGGCAAAGCATATGTGTATACATGTATGTGTATGTAAAGACTGTGCATTTATCTCAACTCAGATATATATTTCCTCTCCATAAATAATTTATCTTTAGAAAGTAAAAAGCTGGACTTCCCTGGTAGTCCAGTGCTTAAAAATCTGCCTGCCAGTGCAGGGGACACAGATTCGATGCTGGAAGGGAAGATCCCACGTGCCGTCAGGGCAATTGAGCTCCAGTCCACAACTCCTGAGCCCTTGCCCTGGAGCCCATGCCCCTCCAGGAGATTTCTCCATGTTACTACCACGAGGAGGAGTCTGCGCAGCACTGGGAAGAGGAGCCCCACCTCGCCACAACTAAAGAAAGCCTGTGCGCAGCAACAAAGACACAGTGCTGCCAAAAAAATTAATTAATTTAAAATTTTTACAAAAGGAAAAAGAAAGTGAAAGCCTATAACAAGGGAATAGGAAGTTTTTCAAGAAAGAATTTAACATTCGTTTCTTTAACACTATTACTCCTAAAGAGACATGATTTTCTTTTTGCATGATCAGCAGTCTTATCTTCTTAGAAGAAACAGCAATTACCTTCTGCAAAATTATGTTGGTTTGACTCCTTCGGTCTATCAATTCCGTATTGGCTAGAGACTTGACATTAGTTATTACATTATATATATGATTTAATATAAGCAATCATATCAAAGTCTGGTACCTGCTAATTTTTTATAAGAAAACAGTTTCAGTGAAGTAGTAATTTAGGAATTAATTACGTAGAATATTTTTCATTTTTATTATCAAGAACCCTAAGTGCTAGAAAATGTTGAAGTTGAGAAAGGCAAGAATATTTGGCACTTTCATTGGCATCACTTCAAGTCAGATCTTAAGATTATTTAAATGATTGCTTCCTTCTAAGATAATACATAGAATACTCTCTTCTAGGGATTGACAAAGGAGAAAATATAATCCTGAGGTACACAGCACAGCAAGTGAAACTCCTGACTACAAGAGCAGTAACTCAGAGAAGGCAAGACAAAGAAAGTATGTTCATTAACTTACATAAATTAGAAATAAAAATATGAAATTTTGGTATTTATGTATTGCCTCAATCTTTTCAAAGAAAATTTAGAGACATTTCTGATTTACTATTCAATATATTGCAACCTGACATATAATAATCCATAAATTATTGCTGTAGCCCACCAGGCTCTTCTGTCCATGGGACAACCCGGCAAGATTCCTGTAGTGGGTTGCCATTTCCTTCTCCAGGGGACCTTTTTGACCCAGGCATTATTGAACCCAGGTCTCTTGCATTGGCAGGCAGATTGTTTACCACTGAAACACCTGGGAAACTCCAAATTATTGCTACAAATCAGTAATTAACAATTTAAGGTAAGTTAAAGCTACAGTGTTGTGTATAATTTGGGAAAGCAAACAGCAGGAGACAAATTTGCTAATATTCAAATTAATGGCCTGGCATTTCTTCAGATTTTGTAATATGCATTTGCAGAATGTCTCTGATTCTCTACATAATTAATTTGCTTCTTCCTATACCATTTCCCTCTTCCAGTCTTGTCTCTGCTACCATCAAGCTGTAGGTCCTTAACCAAGACATGCAGTCCCTCAGGGACTCCATGCCCACTCATTTCCTAAGAATTCTGTAATAAATGAGATAACATGTGGAAATTCTCTGAAAAGTTGAAAAGCACCCTGTAGAAGTAACATATTACTACAGAGGGCTCAAAGGCAGTTCATTCTTACTAAACAAGGAGGGAAGGTTGAAATGATTGTTTCTGAGCATGTTCCTTGGAAAAGTAGTATGTACTTGCCATCTTTTACAGCTCAGCACATTGTTTCATAGTTAGTGCTGCCCTAAAATAGCACATGGCTCAGCTCTGAGCTCTGCCTTTTATGTGCCCTTCTTGCCAACCATACTCTGCCTTAGAAAATGTCTAACCTTTCTGCTCCTCGCTTTTAACTCTGTTTTCATTAACAACAGAGGTTCTAAGTAACACACAAATGAAAATGTAGAAGGCAAAAAAGAGTATTGGAATTTGCCCAAAGTTTGCAGCTCTCTTTCTCAATACTTTTATTTTGGATAGTAATGGAACTAAATCAAGATGACTGGATTTTTTTTTACCTCATTATATAAAAGATATTTGGGAAATGAAAACATTGAATGTCTCTCACTGCTATAGTCACTTGACACTGTAATGGTATTCATAAACAAGAACACATGATTTTTTTTTTCTTTAAAAGAAAATATAGGCTATATTGAACTTATGTAGACACATCCTGATAAACCTGCATAGTGAGGTGAGGAGAGTGAATAACTAGTTTTCTATCATTTCTGAGTTTAGGCTTAACTTTCAGAGCCACAAAAGGAGACCTCAGCTATAGCAACAAAATAAACTTGTTCCAGAGGGCTAATTCCCTCATCGTCACCTTGATGAATCTGAAATTGAAGAGGGGATTAGGAATGGTGTAGAGAATGAGTTTTATATCCATTATGTTCATGAAGGTTTGCCGTTTCAAGAGGTAACCAAAAATATGCTGACACCTTTAATGTCAGTGATAAAGGGAGTTATATATGACTTCCGCAGAAAATGTTTTCTTCTTTCCATTGTGACTTTTTTGTGGAGCTTAAAACTAATTCTAACAGTATTTCCAGAAATGGTTCCACACGCTGATTGCTCGTGCTTTATCATGTTCCTTTCCATTCCTGTGACCTTAGGCAAGTTACTCTGTACTTTTTTAGGAGGATAAAAATAGTCCCTATTCACAGTGTAGTTACAGAATTAAATAACATGAAGTGTATAAATAGTGCCTGGCACAAAGGCAATATTAATGTTAGTGATTACTATTACAATGCATCAGTTCAGTTCAGTTCAGTCGCTCAGTCATGTCCGACTCTTTGTGACCCCATGAATCACAGCACACCAGGCCTCCCTGTCCATCACCAACTCCTGGAGTTTACTCAAACTCATGTCCATCGAGTCAGTGATGCCATCCAGCCATCTCATCCTCTGTCATCCCCTGCTACTCCTGTCCCCAATCCCTCCCAGCATCAGGGTCTTTTCCAATGAGTCAACTCTTCGCATCAGGTGGCCAAAGTACTGGAGTTTCAGCTTTAGCATTAGTCCCTCCAATGAACACACAGGACTGATCTCTGTTAGGATGGACTGGTTGGATCTCCTTGCAGTCTAAGGGACTCTCAAGAGTCTTCTCCAACACCATAGTTCAAAAGCATCAGTTCTTTGGTGCTCAGCTTTCTTCACTGTCCAACTCTCACATCCATACATGACCACAGGAAAAACCAGAGCCTTGACTAGATGGACCTTTGTTGGCAAAGTAATGTCTCTACTTTTCAATATGCTATGTAGGTAGGTCATAACTTTCCTTCCAAGGAGTAAGCATGTTTTAATTTCATGGCTGCAATCACCATCTGCAATGATTTTGGAGCCCCCCAAAATAAAGTCTGACATTGTTTCCACTGTTTCCCCATCTATTTCCCATGAAGTGATGAATAAATTATCAAAATATTTTAGAAACACAGAAGGCAAAATGGTAGCACACATCTATGAAGGATGGAAAATGCATATATTTAGTTCTAGGTATAATTATCTAAATCAAAACTGCAGAGAAAGTCTATGTAACATACATCATTATTCACTCTTGTGAAGAACATATTCACATATTTGATCAATATAAAAAGAAAAAAGTGAAAATGTTAGCCACTTAGTCGTGTCCAACTCTTTGTGACCTCATGGAATGTAACCCTCCATGTTCCTCTGTCCATGGAATTCTCCAGGAAAGAATACTGGAGTGGGTAGCCATTCCCTCTGGACCAAGGGATCAAACCCGGGTCTCCCTCACTGAAGGCAGATTCTTTACTATCTGAGACACCAGGGAAGTCCTGACCAACATGTAAATGTATTAAAATTATCTAGCATCACTTGAGCCATCTTCATTTGACAGTTCAACCACTAATATCCACATGTATCTATCATAATCATGAAATATAACATCCTTTTTCCATGGAATTGCTATTGATGGTTGACTAACCAGATAACATAAGCTCACTCTTCTGATTTCATTTCACTGAAGCAACCCTCTTTGTTTCCAACTGCAGAAACCTTGTACCTCTAGGAATGGCTTAACATCACAGCATCATCCTTTGGCAACATAATCAAGCTTATTAGATTCTGAGAAAGCTTACCTAGTACAAGAATTGACAGCAAAATACAGGTTTCCAACTTTTTTCTAAAAATCATTTAGAAAGAGATTCACAGCATATCACTATAATGCATTTTTGTACTAATTAATACAATTAATTAATCAATACAATTCTATAATAATTTCTAATATTTCCCAAGAGACAGTCTTTGAAATAATTAAAACTTCTCACAATTCAAGGCTACGAAACAGATTCTGTCTTATTTGACTACTAGAGTCTCGTGTCAATATATTCCTTACAGAAAAATATACATTTAAAATTTCTGACAATTTCTTCTCATTTTCTGTCTCCATAGTATTTTACAACTATTTTAACTTGCTCTTTACATAACAAACTTACTGTTACTCTACTTAAAAATCTTCATGCTTTAGGTAATGTCCAACTCACACTTGTATTCATCAACCTCTTCCTGAGTTCAGCGATTCTCTCAGAGGAGAAGAATGCTAAGAGCTTCTTATTCACACAGCACCCCTTGTTGAGCTAAGTTTATTAAAACATGCAGGTGTTATTTAATATGTTTAATTGATGTTTAACTGAGACCACTGGAAGGGAAATTAAAGGAAACTGTAGAAGCATAAGTTTTCCCAAGAACTAAATATTTCAGAAGATTCCATACAATCAGAGTGAGCATTCTCTAAGATTAATGCAGAAACCAAGAACAATTGAGTTTATTTTTATATCTTGGGCAGCCATTAGACAGTTTTCAACAAATGTGCCTTGCAATGTTAATGCTACCAGAGTTCATAAAGAGGTGATTTATTATTTTGAGTTTATTGTCCAGTAACAATTCATCAGCATTCAGATTTAGCCTATGAATTCACAGGGGTCCTTTCATTTATTGTCTAATTAACTAAGCGTCTTGTCAAATAAGACAGATATTAAAAGAGAAAAGAGGTTTTGTAAAATTTCATCATCTTTCATTTATATATTATCAATGACCTGGAGATTTTAACAACTTATTAATTAAAATATAGCACTGAAAGAAGGCAGAAAGAATCACAAGGTAAATAACTGAAAGAGCTTATACTCTTACGCAACCCTAGTCTCTGCAGTTAATACACTTGTTTCCCAATACAACTCACACTGACATTTTTATGTTTTTAAACTGCTCTCATACATATGTAAATGTAACTGTAAAACTCAACTTCGGACTGGAAAACTGGCCAATAATAGCTATGCATCCAAATAATAAAAATCTTCATTGAGTTTTAATCTTTTAATTGTCACTTTTCTTTTGAGCTTTAGGAAATTAGTCACAGGCTTAAGTGGGAGTAGAACACTTTAGCAGTGGGAAGTCATATCTATTTTGGTGAACATAAGCAAAAAATTACTAGCAATCACAAATAATGGACTTTTTTTGCCATGCGTTTTACTATCAGTGAATTTACTTGTGAGCATTCATAGTTTTATAAAGCATTTTAAAATATTTCCATAGGTACCATGATAACTCATAAGAGTTTTTAACCAAAAGAAAACCTGAAGTAGAGCCAGGCAGCTGCCTGTTTAGTAAAATGATATTTAGACTTTTTGAACCCTGTGTGTTAACTGAGCACACCTTAGTTTTACCCTACTTCTTTATTTCAGAATATTATCTTTCTAGATTTAAAAACATATAATAAAAAAAGATAATCCAGTATTTTTTAGGATTACTTAAAAAATCAAGTCTGATAAAGGATTGTACTAAAAAAAAAAAATCCACATGATTGAATTATTGCTTCTTTGGTAACTGAGGGGACGCTATTGTATGATGCACGATAAGTTAACTTCTGGATTGCAGCTGATACCTGATCTTAGGGGTTTTCCTGGTGGCTCAGTGGTAAAGAATCCGAGTGCAATATACAAGATGTGGGTTCAATCCCTGGGTCGGGAAGATCCCCTGGCGAAGGAAATGACAACCCATTCCAGTATTCTTGCCTGGGAAATGCCATGGACAGGGAGCCTGGTGGGCTATAGTCCATGGGGTCACAAAAGAGTCAACAACAACAATCCAAACTTAAACACACACACACACACACACACACACACACACACACACACTCACTCCAAGATACTGTACTCTTTCAGAAAGTTAATACTATATATCTTCATTGGTTAATATAAAATTAACAAATCCAGTAATTCTCAATTAAAATATCAGACTTAAGGTATATTAAATTTTCTTATACAATGCAAATATTCCTGAATCAATTTCAAGTACATCAAAAGTATGAAAAAAACAAACTATTTAACAACCATTGTTTTGAGTGTATGCTCATATTTGTTATTTACATGGGTATATTTATATTTGTGATTGATTTTATTAGCATGTTTTTATGGATATTTTTATACACATAAATTTTATATTATAGTGCAGAAATGGATCAGGAATCATCCCACATGCTCTCCTTTCTGAGGTTTTATAATACTCTTAAGTGCGCCAAGAATGACAAATTGTTGTCTACAATTTCAAGCCACATACTATGTGCCATGACAGTCAAAAAGTAGATTATATGCTTATAAGTTTAAGCTCATCATGAAAAATTCAACTTTAGAAAAACAGAATCTTAAAAAAATTATTCATTTGGGTCAATACTTCCAAATTCTAGACATCTAGATATGCCAAACATGCTAGCATACATAAATGCCAAGGACACTGAGGATTAAGACAATACTACCTATCAATTAATACTATTAATACTACTGGCAGGTTACCTATCAATTAATACTATTAATACTATTGGCAGGTTACCTATCAAGGGCCTCTATGCAGTATCTTTCATTTAACACTGGAAGCCAGGCTTCTAATCAAAAAGCACAGAAGGTTCTCTTGTAGAAAATGTCCAAAATTTTACAGGTTAGATGTTGATGGGGAAAGACACAGAATAATTAGAAGTTTGAGAATTAACTGAAATGGGTCAACATAGAAAGGTGAATTCCCGGACCGCACTGAATATTTAGCGTATACTGTGAAGAGTTTGGAAGTAAATAGAGGCTTCCCTCGTAGCTCAGTCGGTAGAGAATGTGCCTACAATGCAGGAGACCTGGCTTTGATTCCTGGGTCAGGAAGATCCCCTGGAGAAGGAAATGGCAACCCACTCCAGTATTCTTGCCTGGAGAATTCCATGAACAGAGGAGCTTGGCAGGCTACACTCCATGGGGTTGCAAAGAGTCAGATACAGCTAACTAACACAACAACATGGTCTTCATTTGTACTGTAATTCATTTCACTCCACTTAGCATAGAGACTGCTATTTGTTATTGCTCAATAAATGATGAATTAACTTAAGTTTTGATACCCATTTACCACTACACATTCGCAGGCAATAAAGCTTTTGTACAGTACAATCACTCTTCAGGGAATTTTAATTTTTTTAATTGATAGATACCAGGTAAAATGCAATAGATACTCATTTCTTCACCATAGCACCAGAACAGGAACAGCACGAGAGAGGAATTTTTGTTACTTTTTACACAAATGAATTTAGATCCATCCCCTGCTATGCAGGTGATGGTCAGGTATTTTCTGGTGGTGGTTTAGTCACTAAGTCCTATCTGACTCTTGTGACCCTGTGGACTGTAGCCTGGTGGGCTCCTCTCTCCATGCAGTTCTCCAGGCAAGAATCCTGGAGTGGGTTGCCATTTCCTTCTCCAGGGGATCTTCCTGACCCAGGAATCAAACCCAGGTCTCCTGCATTGGAGCAGATTCTTTAACGTTTGAGCCACCAGAGGAGGCCAAATGAAGATCATATTTACAAACAATAACTCAGGCAAGCCTTCATGTATAATAGAATGAACACTACATACAACATTAAACACTTTACAAACTTAACTCATTTAATTTTCAAACTGATTTTACGAAGTAGTATCATCATGTTACAGACTACAAAATTCTGGATTAAGAAAATTAAGTGACCACCCCAATACAGCATGCCCAGAAAGGAGCAAACAACTATGACTGAAAACCAGTAATAAAACCCACGAATTTTTAAAAAATTGTTTAGGTTTCTTTTCTTCCACTTGCCTAGGTTCTTCACACAAATGTTCTTAAAAATACTAAGGGTATTATTGTGAAAGATTTACTCAAAGGAGGTCATATTTATAATATAAAACTAAGCTCAAATATCATATAATTTTACCAACGGCTATAGCAAGGGGTCTTAGAAACAATTTAATCCAAATTTTTTTGTACCTGATTGAGGAAACTGAGGTCCTGACAAAGTTTCACAGTTAATTACTGAAGAAGTAAGGACTGAAACCCCTGAAGGATTTATTTCCATGTAAACACTGTTCTCATTATACCACACTGCCAATCTAATATTCATACATTTATGTACATAAAAATATTTGTTTAAATGTATTTCATAATATTTTATTAACAATTTCCTCAAGGGCACTGAAATCATAACTAATATTTCCCCCACTAAATTATAATTAAATTTTTGTTAATATTTTTCATTCTACCAGAAAAATGAAATTGTTACATTCAGACAAAATACATTTCAGAAGAAAAATTACTACCAGGAATAATCAGAGATATTTCATAATGGAAAAGAGCTAAATTTATCAAGAAGTGTAACACTCCTAAATAAGTCAGTACTTAATAACAGAAATTAAAAACATGACTATAAAATCACTGCAGATGGTGACTGCAGCCATGAAATTAAAAGATGCATTCTCCTTGCAAGAAAATCTGTGACAAACCTAGACAGCATATTAAAAAGCAGACACACTACTTTCCTGACAAAGGTCCGTCTAGTCAAAGCTATGTTTTTACCTGCTCATATCTGGATGTGAAGGTTGGACCATAAAGAAAGCCGAGCTCTGAAGAACTGATGCTTTTGAACTATGGTGTTGAAGAAGACTCTTGAGAGTCCTTTGGACTTTAAGGAGATCAAACTATTGAATCCTAATGAAATCAGTCCTGAATATTCACTGGAAGGACTGATGCTGAAGCTGAAGCTCCAAGACTTTGGCCACCTGATTCGAAGAACTGATTCATTAAAGTCCCTGATGCTGGCAAAGATTGAAGGCAGGAGGAGAAGAGGACAACAGAGGATGAGATGATTGGATGGGATCACCAACTCAATGGACATGAGTTTGAGCAAGCTCCAAGAGTTGGTGATGGACAGAAAAGCCTGGCATGCTGCAGTCCATGGAGTCACAAAGAGTCCAACATGACTGAGCAACTGACCTGAAATGAATTTGGTCAGTTCAAGCCAAGAAACATAGGAAGATCCTGAACTCACCATCTCACATGAACACAACCAAATCTTCTACTACAAAAGGAATGATTCCCTCTAAAAAAAAGAGCTAGAAACTAGGTAAAGAGCTCAAAGGGTAAAAGCGGCAGGACAGGCAGAGATGTTTTCTTGCCAAAAAATCCATCTCTGGTACAGCAACCCACAATCAGCTCACAAATATGGAATGTCTCCTTGAGGAGTGGTTTGTGCCCCATATCAAGTACCTCAACCCTTGGTGAGCTCCCATATGTCTGCCTTTGAAACCAAGGGATTTATTTCCAGGGGCTTATTTTCAGGCTCCAAAAGGCTGTGAGAGCCTAGATTCTGCTATTTAAAGACTTATAGACAACTCACCTTGGGACTCAGCAGAAAAGTAGCAGCCTAAAAAGTTCCTAGTCTATACGTGAAGGTAATTCATTTGCCAGTCTTAAAGCATCTGCTGGGGTCGGGGGTGGGGCGAGGGGGCAGTGCAGGGGAGGAGTAGTGGACTGCTGGGACTCTCTCTGGGGACTGAGGTGTTGGCGAGTGACATTTTTTTGTGTTCTCCCCAGTACCTGGCTAGTGCCAGTAGGCACAGTCACAGCACTCTCCTGTTGCTCTGCAATATTCCTGGCATTCGTGACTTGCCCTGTGCTCTCCTGCTGCTTTCCTAAAGCTGGAAGTTGCATTACTGCACTCTTCTGCTTCGTCACTACTGTTAAAGTCTGCAGATTCATCATGACCCTGAGCTCTCCTGCTGGATCACTAAAGCCAGCAGGTATGCCCAGTCCACACAGAAGATGCACCCTGATTATATGGCTTGGTGGCCTGGCGAGCTTTTTGGACGGAAACAATCAGAGTCAGTTGTTGGGAGGCTACCACACCCAGGACATTGAACAGACATAGCATAGTGAAACACAACCCGACTTTCTGTGGAAAAGAGAGAGAGAGAGAGAGAGAGAGAGAGAGAGAGAGAGACCTATTTTCTTGAGCTTCAGTCTTAGGGGGAGACTTAACATTTGCCACACACCAGAGGCTATGGAAGTGCTCTCAGGGAATGTAGGCCAGAGAATGCCATGGTTGTACTCTCCTCTGGCCTCACTTCAGCTCACTAGTACCTACCAGAAAATAGTTTATACACTTGTTTGGAGCCCTGAGTTTCACAACTGTCATCTAGGGGATACCTTCATATCACCTGGTCTAGAGGACAGCAGGGCTTAAAATTGTGGTCCCACAGAGCTGTATATATTTGCATATCTCAAAAGCTGCTACATGAGGAAAGTCTTCCAATCAGCCTGAAACTAGGTTTTTCCTAAGATCCCTTGCTATGAAACTCTCACAGTCATTGTTACATCCTCATCTGTGACCCATCAAGAATGAATCAGACTGCTTAGACAATCACAAGGCTTCCTTAGACAATCAAAAGGCTTGCAGAAGCTGCCTGCAATGTGGGAGAGCGGGGTTTGATCCCTGGTTTGGGAAGATCCTCTGGAGAAGGGAATGGCAACCCACTCCAGTATTCTGGCCTGGAGAATTTCATGAACAGAGGTTACAGTCCATTGGGTCACAGAGTCAGACACAGCTGAGCTAAACACTTTCACACTTTCACTTTCAGACAATCACAAAAGTTTGAGAGACAAGTAAATGTTAGCTCAAGGTTGAACAATTAAGGTTCATCTCCTACATAAGACCATTCCTTCAATACTGAGGGAGGTAGCTATTTCATATAATACACAGAAACAAAGAACAAAATAAAACCTCAGAAAAAAATCTGAATTAAATGGAGATGAGAAATTTATCTGATAAACAGTTCAAAGCATAAGTCATAAAGATGCTCACTGAATTTATAAGACTAATGAAGACAGTGAGAACCTGAACAATACAGAAAAGATAAGAAAGTACAAAACAGAAGTCTCAGAATTAAAGAATATACAAACTGAACTGAAAAATACAGTAGAAGGGTTCAACAGCAGACAAGATCAAACAGAAGAAAGAATCAGTAATCTGGTGACAGGGCAGTAGAATTCACCCAAACAGGGAAACAAAACAAAACAAAAAGAATTTTAAAAAGTTAAGATAGCTTTGAAGGAAATGGCTACCCACTCCAGTACTCTTGCCTGGAAAATCCCATGGATGGAGGAGCCTGGTAGGCTACAGTCCACGGGGTCGCAAAGAGTCAGACACGACTGAGTGAATTCACTTCACTTCACAGTACCTGTATGACAACATGAAAAGGAGTAACATTTGCTTAACCAGGGTCCCAGAAGTGAAAGAAAGAGAGAAAAGGCAGGAAATTTATTCAAAGAAATAATGGTTGAAAACTTCCCTAATTTTGGAACAGGACATCCAGATCCAAGAATCCCTGAAAGTTTCAAATAAGAAGAACCCAAGAGATCCACACAATGGCACACTGTGATTATAAGGTCAAATTTAAAGATCACAAAAGAATCTTAAAAATAGCAAGAAAGGGGAAAAAAAAGCAACTTGTTACATGGTTACATATAATGGGATCCCTGTAAGACTTATCATAAGAATTTTCAGCAAAACCTTTCAAGGACAAAAGAGAGCAGCATGGTATATTCAAAATGCTGAAAGGAGAAAAAAAACACTTCCAACCAAAACTACTCTGCCCCGCAAGGTTATCGTCCTGAACCAAAGGAAAGATAAAAGTTTTCCAGTCAGGAAAAAACCAAAGGAGTTCACAACCAATAAACTGGCCTTATAAGAAAAGTTAAAGGAACTTCATTAAGCTGAAAAGAAAGGGAACCAACAGGTAACAAGAAAACATATGATAATAAAAATCTCACTGGTACATAAAAGATAAGAAAAAAATCTGAGCATAACAGTAAAGAAAGCCATCAAAACACAAAGGAAGATACCCTGTAAAAGCCTATATGGGAAAATAATCTAAGGGAAGAAAGGAGTAGATATATGCATTCACATCCCTGACTTAATGCACTCTACAACCAAAACTAATGCAATACTGTAAGTCAACTGTGAGGTGTGTGCTGACTGGCTCAGTCATTTCAACTCTTCGTTTCCCCATGGACTGTAGCCTGCCTGGCTCCTCTGTCCATGTGATTCTCCAGGCAAGAATACTGGAGTGGGGTGCCATTCCCTCCTCCAGGGAATATTTCTGACCCAGGTATCAAACCTGCATAGTCTGTGTCTCCTGCATTGCCAGATGGATTTTTCTACTGAGTCACCTGGGAAGCCCTGTAAATCAGCTATATTCCAATAAAAATTGGAAAAGAGAACTATCAAGCAATAAAAAAAGAAACAAACAACAACAACAAATGGACAAGGGAGGAGAATAAGAGAAGAAAGGAACATAGCAAGAAAACAATTATTAATAGAAAAATCATACAGACTTGTTTAATATTACCTTAAATATAAATGGAATAAATTCTACAATCAAAACACACAGAATGGCTGAATGGATTAAAAACAAGACCCAACTACATGTTTCTTACAAGAGGTTGACTTCAGATGTAAGGCATACATACACTAAATGTTAAGGGATGAAAAAAAAGATGTTCTTTGCAAACAGAAACCAAAAGAAAGTTGGAGTAGATATATTTCTATCAGACAAAATAGACTTTAAACCAAGAATGTAAAAAATAAAACAAAGATGGTTATTATATGATAAAGTTGTCAAACCAACAAAAAAAGATAAATTTATAATATTTATTCATCTAAAATAGGAATACCTAAATATATAAAGCAAATATTAACAGTCCTAAAGGGAGAAAATGACAGCAATATAAAAGGAGATAATTTTAATATCGCCTTTAAATCAATGAATAGATCATCCCAACATAAAATCAACAGAAATCAGTCTTGAACAAAACATTAAGCCAGAAAGACTTAACAGATACATATAGAACATTCTATCTAAAAGCATCATAATAAACATTCTTCTCAAGGGCACATGGAATATTTCAGGATAGATCACATTTTAGGTCATATGCATTTAAGAAGACTGAAATCAAATCAAGTCTCTTTCTGATCACAATGGTATAAGACTAGAAATCAATTACAAGAAAAATCTGAGAAATGAAAACAAAACTCTGCAAATAGGTGGAGATTAAACATGTTACTGAACAACTTGAACACAACTTAGCAGTTAAACAACAACAACTAAACAACCAACTGGTCAATGAAGAAATCAAAAGAAAAATTAAGAAAATATCTTGGGACACATGAAAATGGAAATACAACACACCAAACTCTATCATGCTAGGCTATGCTATACTAAGTCCCTTCAGTCATGTCCGATTCTTTGCAACCCCATGGACTGTAGCCCACCAGGCTCCTCTGTCCAAGGGATTCTCCAGGCAAGAATACTGGAGTGGGCTGCCATGAAAATCTATCATAAAGGACACCAAACACACACGCAAATTTATAGGCCAATATCCCAGATGAACATAGGTACAAACATCATCAACAAACTATCAGCAGACAGAATTCAACAATACATTAACAGAAGCATACACCATAATCAACTGGGAGTTATTCTAGGGATGTAAGAATGGTTCAATACCTGCAAAACAACCATCATGATATAGCACAGTATCAAAATGAAGGAGAAAACCCAGAAAAACTGATTGTCTTAAATAGATGCACAGAAAGTATTTGACAAAATTCCACATTCATTTACAAGAAATATTAAGCGTAGGAATAGAGGGAACATCTTTCAATATGCTTGCTCCTTGGAAGAAAAGCTATGACAAACCTAGACAGCACATTAAAAAGCAAGAGACGCTACGTTGTAAACAAAGGTCCGTAGAGTCAAAGCTATTGTTTTTCCAGTAGTCATGTATGGATGTAAGAGTTGGACCATAAAGAAAGCTGAATGCCAAAGAATTGATGCTTTCGAACTGTGGTGCTGGAGAAGGCTCTTGAGAGTCCCTTGGACTGCAAGGAGATCAAAGCAGTCAATCCTAAAGGAAATCAACCCTGAATATTCATTGGAAGGACTGATGCTAGAGATGAAACTCTACTACTTTGGCCACCTGATGTGAAGAGCCGACTCACTGGAAAAGACCTTGATGCTAGGAAAGATAGAAGGCAGGAAGAGAAGGGGACAACAGAGGACAAGATCATTGGATGACATCATTGACTCAATGGACATGAGTTTGAACTAGCTCTGGGAGACAGTGAAGGACAGGGAACCTTGTGAGCTGCAGTCCATGGGGTTGCAAAGAGTCAGACATGACTGACCGACTGACTGAACATTAACAATTTAATATTAGCAATCAAAACATGTTCTATTTATGTACATAGCCTTGCTTTTCCTTATGAACCTTATTGGTCCTAAAGATTTTCTGGAAAGAATATGACAATAATGTTATGAAATATGAATCCATAAACTACTGCGTTTTTTCAAGAAAAATTCAATTCAAACAAAAATAATTTGCATGAACTTTTTATTCATTTGAAAAGCTATTTGGCGTAAAATTTTACGAAACACAGTATCTAATCGGAATAACAGCTCTTTTAACATTCAAGATTTATCCAGCATACGTAATTATTTAATAACACCTGAAGTATATTCTCCCCTAGGAGTGATAACCATCTGGGTGACCTTGTGCTAGATTAATAGGGAAGGCAAATCTGTAAGTCACTGTTTCCCAAATGCTATCACTCCATCACTCCACCACCACAAGAAGGGACAGAATGTGTATGGGAGAAGAGATCTCTTGTTTCACACACCTTTAACCTGACTGTGATTCTTAACTGGACAGTAAGACAAAACTGAAAGGATTCTTCTAATGGGTCACTCAGAAATTTTAAACTATTAATAAATGAAAGAAAGTATATATGTCAACCCTGTATAAAAATTCTATATCTTTAGTAACCTATTCAGTGTGATACTCAGACAAATCATAATAAGATCACTGAGACACTTTAAGTAATAAGAAATTTGGAACAAGACTTCAAGCAGGTACAGTCAAATCAGTTAAGAAAATTACTATGACCTAATGATTAAAATTTATACATTTTAAACAACTGGTTTTTCTCAAGATACTTTTCCTATTACATAGTTAATTTTTGGAGGGTTTTTTTGTTATTAATTTATAAATTGTGGGATTTCATTATCCTTGGTGATATATATTTTTAAAACAGTATCCAAATTAAGTGAATTCTATATAGTTATTTCCAAGTAAGACTCTTGGGAAGAATAAAATAGGAATTATAAGATTTTCAGATAGTTATCTAATCATGCTGTATTCGGCATATGTTATAAATTAAGTATTATTCTATAAGAATTTTTTTAAATTTCAGAGCACTTAAAATTTTAGATATACAGTATTTTTAAAAGTTCATCATAATTTCCAGTCATGTTGTAAACAGTAGTCATTATCCTATAAGATACTGAAGTCTGGTTTCAAAAGACTGTATTACTTAATTTCCTCTTTAAAAGATAAAATGTAACTGTCTTTTCAAAAACAGCCTTGATGAACTATCTCTAGTGACAAACTTGTTTTTAACAGTTAAATATTCAAGCTTAAGTTTCAGTTTAAAATTTTTTAATTATCAGTGTAACAGAAAGCAGGTTTAGATACCTAACCTATGCGATCACTTCATCTTCCTATGCATGCATGCTAAGTCGCTTCAGTCGTGTCTGACTCTGTGCGACCCTGTGGACAGCAGCCCACCAGTCTCCTCTGTCCACGGAATTCTCTAGGTGAGAATACTGGAGTGGGTTGCCATGTCATCTTCCTATGTCCTGAGAGAAATACAGAAAACAGGGAGGGAATTGCACTGCTCCTTAATGCCTTTATTTTTTTACTTGATTAGATAATTCACAGCTCTAGGGCTTCCCTGGTGGCTCAGTGGTAAAGAGTCCACCTGCAATGCAGGAGATGGAGGTTCAATCCCTGGGTCTAGAAGATCCCCTGAGGAAGGAAATGGCAACCCACTTCAGCACTCTTGCCTGGGGAACGTCACAGACAGAGGAGCCTATGGGCTATAGTCCATGGGGTTGCAGAAAAGTCAGAAACAACTTAGTGAGTAAACAACAACAACAATTCACAGTTTTCATCCTGGGAGAAGAGGTGAAAGCAGCCAGCAAGTTGTGTTAGTAATTTAAAAAAAAAAAAAAAAAAGACATTTCAAAAGGTCTTTTTTCTTCCCAACTTGATAGCCACGGGTTCTTGAGGGGAATGGCTAATTCAGAAGCTAAGGAAACAATCAGAAGCTCACACACTCTAAGTTCCAAATAAGGCTCCTTCAGTGCTTGTGATTACCCTGGGGAAAGTACTGGTGATTTAAGAAACTAAGAAAAAAGATGGACATTTGACTCATAATTGTCAGTCATACTGCTGTTTGAAATTCAAAATAACAGAGTTTCAAAGGCTCACAGCTATATAAGGCCTGAGAGTATACCGTTTCTCAAATGAATGAAAATATGCCCAGTGACACTAATGTTTATGCAGAGATAAAGCTGAAAGGAGCAATAAAAATATAAGTGACTCTGACTGGCAAGATGATCTTCCTGATCCATCTCTTATTCCATCTGTCCAATTATTTTGGGTTACATGACAACCAAAATCATCCATCTCCAAGTCTTTTATATTATATACATTAAAGCTCACGCACACATTTGGCAAACCATTCCCTCAGAGGACCTTAATATGCCTTTCATGTTCGTGAATATTTGAAATCACACTCATTTTCCAAGATTCGGAAGAGAGCATTTGCATATAACAGCAATCCAAAGCATATTATTTGAGGTCCTTTTTAATTACTTAGGAGAGTTTGCCAACCTCAGGATCTCCTCATGGAAATAGAAGAACACCATTAGAACAATATATGGAGAGACCCAGTCTTGAATTTAAGGCTCAAAAGGTATTAGAAAAAAATTTCAATAACTAAACCTGCACAGCTCTTTCTATGGATGAGAAGTTCCATATAAGGGGTATTCTTCATCAAAGGTAAATGACTACTAAGCTTAAAGACCTTAGGCTTTGGCGTCCTCACCATCTCCTCATGCATGTACATGTAAACACAGAAGGAACTTCAAAAAAGGGCAGAATCCATTTCAAACATTTTCATAAACAAATGAAATAGAGGGTTTTGTCTGGTAATCAATAATTTAAAACAGCCACATCATCCAAAAAGCAATCCAGTAGACATTTTTTAATGCTAATCAATACTCAATTATTATTTTACTCTCTTTACTAATTTTTGTATCTGGATTAAGAAAAAAAAAACAGACTTCAACATTTTTCTCAGATTGTTTATCAACTTTCTTACCATCAAATGTTAAGTAAACTCTTGCTTGGGGCTGAGACGATCCTTTCACATAGGTAGAACAAACAAATACTCCAACCAAGAGGCAAACTGCCTGGAATGCCATTTCTTCAGATTTGCAAGTTAATATCCAAGGGAAAATACCTTTACAATAAAGATAATAAGTTTGTTATATTTTACTTCACACTTTAGGAGCACACACCCACCCATACACACAAAACCCGCAATCTAGACAGCACCTTATTCACAAAGACATATCTGAACTTTCAGAGTCATGCAAACAGTAGGAGGTGCTGTGACTTTCTGTCTTACATGTGAAAATTTGGATTTGAATTCATTTGTATCTGGAAGTCTTTGTTAAAAGTGAAATTATTTCATCATCCAGCAAAATAATGTGAATATTAAACAAAGCAGCCAGGAAAATGTTGTCAATTCCCAAAGGACAAACCAATATTTAAACTTGTTATTCTCTTTAAACAACAACAACAAAAAACACATTACATTGAAAAGATTTGAGAATGGTGCCAATAGGGATTAAGAGATGGAAACTTCTCTTTCTACCATAAATACAGTAGCAGTAGAAAAACCTCACATAAAATTTCACTTCCACACACTCATTAGCTCTTTGGAGTAACCATCTCTGAAATGATAGTTCTACACAAAAATCTACCAGGGCTCAATTCTTCATCACTTATATCACTGGAATTAGTTATCTGCCAGTTTATACAGATGACCATACAGCTGTTAAATGATGTAGATGAGGTAACCATGAATTTGTGCCAAATACAAACCAATGACCTAGTGGTGAGCAATCCAGTGAACCATGTATCCCTCAATGCTTTTTTAAAATAAATCACCTAGAAAGTGGGCTGTCAAAATTTCAAAGGATAAATCAGAGGGACAGGTATTACTGTTTAAAACCGTATCTATATAATTGATATATGCTATTAACTAATGTCTGAACACCAGAGATCACATGTGTAATATCAAATCTATAGGAGCTCCACTAGCCACATGCAAAATAAACTCAGGACCATGAAAAAGAAAAATCATTTTGAGTCTAACACAATTATACAACGAGATGACATGACAGAGTTTAATCTAGAAACTTATTTTTACAGGTTATAACAATACTGATCTTCAATAGTATGTGGCTTTTAAAAGTAAAATCTTACCACAATTATTCAATAAAGAAATGCCAATAAAATTTGACAAGTAATACAGTACAGGAGCAATAGAGAAGCTTCAGTAATACAGAATCAAAGGAACAATTAAACTGAACATGCCACTGTAAACAAAACTTATATTGATTTCTTAGGTGGTACATGTAAGAGGTAGAAAAAAAAATTCTATGCTTCTTTTACCACACAGATGGAGAAAACCCTAGAGATGTTTGTGTTCCTAATTTTCAAAAGAAACACTTTCTTCCTGCTTCCACAACCTCTTCACCTTGTTATCCCTAAATTAACTTGAAAGAAAACCGATTTTATACGGTGATTTTCCCTTAGTAATTTGCTCCCTGGTTTTGTTGACTTCATAGTTAAATTCCCCACCAAATATAAAAATATGCCTAACCTCTGCCTCTGTATTAAGCAGGACAATAAATACACATTTTTACATATTGCTATTATCAATATCTTATCTGATATGTCCCTATGAAAGCAACATATGCCACAAATTGCAAAAAATAACATTGGAGATGAAATGACAGGTCAAGTGGAGTGAGTATAAAGAGCAACGTGATTTCAAGCCATCCAGAGATGAGAAGTGAGAGAAAGTCAAGTATCTTATACACGCCCCCGCCCCTCACATTTTATGACTTTTCCCCTTTAACTCAAACACTTAAGACACGATGCTTACTGTGTTCACTTGTAACGACTGAACACTAATAACATGTAATGAAAGGCCTCTTATAAAATTCTCTCCAGTAATTTTGCCTTAGAAGGCAGGGATACTCAACTTTAAACTCTCCGCAGGTGTCATAACCTAAAAAAACAATTCCAGCCAGGCTCTCTGCTAGGGAAACACTTCCATGACAAACTACATGCGCTCTTAAGAAAATGCCCAGATTTGAGAACACGGATGTGTGAAAAGTCTATACACAGATCCAAAGTTGTATTTTGCTAAATTTGTAATGTTGAAAACAACGAATCCGGCTTACCGAGGTGGAAGGAGATCAGCGCGGAAAAGTCGTCAATGTGCTACAAGTTTGGATCCTCTTTTCTAGCGCTTTCCCCAAAAGACCGTAATTTCTAGGGCGTCCCAGCGATGAAATTCTTTCTTTCCTGCCTTCTGAGTTCCTTTGTAAAGGAATCCTCAGCGTTGCCGCGGCGCGGCACCCGGAGCCCTGCTCCGCGTCGCTCAATCAAGCACTCGGGAGTGAATGGAAAGTGGCCGGCGCAAGGGGCGAGCGCTCGGGTGTCCGATTACAGCTACGCGGCGCACGGCTCCGGCTGCCCCGGCGCGCCGCCCAGCCAGCTCACATCACCCGCCCAACACACTCGGCCGCATCTCCACCGGCCGCGAGGCCCCACCCAGAGCGCGCCCGCGAGAGGGTGGCAGGGAGCCGCCAGGGCGGGGCCGACCCCAGGACAAGCTGCCCTCGAGATACAGGAATGCGCTGCAGCAGGCTAGGGGGCCAACTAAACAACTCTGCTCCTTTCTCACTCCGCGGTGGAGTGAGCAACTTACAGGGTGTGTTCCAAGGTTTTTGTTTGTTACCGGCTGCTCTGGGAAGGCATTCAGGATTAAGCTTGGCCTTAACTATCAAAGTGCAAAGCAGTTTTTGCCAGAAAAGGATCACAGCATCCTTTTAAGGCAAGTAGATGGGTTTTTAAAAGGCATGAGTCTCGTCCTTTTCCTGTAGAACGTTTTCTAAAACCGGTCGACATAAAACAGTCTCAACGCAGAAGTTTATCCTTTTAATGGGTATTGTTTCCTATTGTGCTTCCTTAATGTCCCCAATGCAGTAACTTTGTCGACCTTTCCACGGTCACTCATATACAATACCCTACCTTCCGGGATACTCCCAAAACATAATTATAAGAAATTATTTCACAGTTGTGTAGAAGAAGCCTGTTTTGAATTATACCAACAGAGGTTTACGAATCTAGACATCAAGGGTATATATTTCCAGCACTACCTTCAGGTAACCTTGTTAAATTCTGGAACTAACGTTGATGTTTAAGTGAAAACTATTTCTCTGGATCACAATTAACTACATATTTGTACTTGGGGAGGAATGAGCTTCCATCTCCATAAAATGAGCAGGTACTTGCTTAAAAATCACTGTGAGCTACAGCCCAGTAGATGTCACTATACAGAGAGAACATGGAGTGAAATTTCTCTACCGTGTTTCTTATAATTTTCTTTATGAAATAAGTTAGATCACTAAATTCTTATAAACTATCATAGAAAATACTTCTGAGAGTGCAAAATCTTTGATGGAGTGGGACAGCTGAGCTAAATCTCACTAGAAGGAAGAGAAGTGATTAAGACACATCTTTCATGTATCTAAGCACCACTTCTTATGTTATGCCACTAACTTTTTCTGTGCAGTGAGATATGAAGGGATTATGCCAAATAAGAATGCAAACTTGTGTTCAAAAATTATATTCCATGACCAATATTATCTTCAGACACAAACTGTTTATGAAAGAAATTTCAAATTAAGTGGATCTGTTCTTTAAAAAAATCTAATACAGTTACATTATTTTTGTGATAATTAGTGAAATAAAAATGCGAGCAGCTCCTTGACATGTTTGTAATAATGAATTTAACTGACAAAACATCTGACAGTATTAGAAACCAGATGTAAACATGAGTAAACACTATGCATGGTTTTCTCTGAAATACATCTGAAACTGATTAAGATCCGAGTTATAGTGATCATTATTACTTTCCTACTGATGTATTTGTATATATCCTTCAGCATTTGTAAATTAGGGAGGGAAAAGAATAAATCATTAGAAAGAAGAATGCAGTGAGCATTAACAAACTGTATAATCCTGAATTTCCAAATGTGGAGTCATTAGACACTTGCTGCTGCAGTTGCTTAGTCGCTTTAGTTGTGTCTGACTATGTGTGACCCTATGGACTACAGCTCACCAGGCTCCTCTGTCCATGGGATTCTCCAGACAAGAATACTGGAATGGGTTGCCACACCCTCCTCCAGGGATCAAACCTAGATCTCCTACATTGCAGGCAGATTCTTTACTTCTGAGCCACCAGAGAAGCCCCATTAGACACTGATTAATCTGTAAACCCATGCAAAGTAGAATATATTTACACAGGGAACCAAGATAAAGAAATGCAAGGTGAAATGCACGCCAAATTTACTACCAAAACTCAATTCTTCAAAAGGCTTTAGAGGGTATGAAAATAGCTTATATTTAACCAGTCTATGAAACTTGTGCTATGATACTCTCTTTCCTTGCTGAATAAACTTCTTTCAGTGTATTTAACTGAACGGTATTTGCCCAGTACTGAGACGTTAATAGTATTTGCACAGGACTCAGACATTTACCATTGACCACACCTCAAAATGAGTGATGAAAATATTGATAGGCATTAGTCAAGTCAGATTCAAGCACAAGGACACAATTACTTCTCATGTTTGACTGAAACTTGGGCCATATAGTGAAATTTTAAGAGGGTCAATAGGTGACCATAATAAGATTTATCTCTGCCCCTCTTTTTCCAAACTACTTAGAAGCCTAAAAAACCTTGACAGGACTTATATAAGAAACATTAATGGCCAGTGACACTTTTCTTGGATGCAGTTTTGACCCTGTCCTCATAGGTGGGAAATAACTTGAACTAATTGAATGACTTGTCTAATTTTTTCAATGTGAGTTATATTATATGTTTCCTCCCTTCTCTAATTCTCTTCTCCTCTTTGACTTTCCTGCCTCCTAACTTCCTCATTTGCTCAAATTCTAGATGATAGCATTTTAAATCTCCTGAACCATATCTTTAGAACGTTTGTACTGCAAACGGCTATTGACTTTGTTCACATCAGCATTCTCTTTTGGTTACCTTAGTTGTTCTGAGACCAAGCCAGTCAAACAGGTCTGGTCTAGAAATATGTGTGTGGAATTGCTATCTGCATGGCTAATACGCTTTAGTATTTCCTCCATTAAAATCATTCCTTATTTTTCAATACGATGAGTGTATCTGTACTTTCATTCTTAACCCATTGCTAATCTATATCCTTGACCCTTGATCTCTTTCTCTTTTGATGTGTTCTAAACCCTAGGCTTCTCAACTTGTAAAGTTCCTGGCATTAAACAAAATAAACTGGCAATAGTGGTTTGCTCTGGAGAGAGAAACTGCCAGAAAGAAATTGCTGCTTCTTTGTACCTTTTTGCCTTTGTGATTTTATAGCAGGTGAATGTATAAGATTTTATAAAATGTGAAATCTAGTTCAGCATTACTTTAAATACTTTTAAATTGTTCATACACAATAAAGTTCTATATTTCCCAACTCAGCCAAATAAAAGTATGTTCTCTCTAATGTCTATATATTACTGTATTTCAAACACAGAAGTAGAATGGTAAGGAATTTCAGTAGTAAGAGTCTGTTAGTGATTTTATTTTATTTTTTATGTGCACATGACAAAGCTTGTAAAACAGTATTGTGGTCACTCATATTATCACAGGGGTAAAATGTGAACTCTGCATTTGTTTTGTCCTTATAGGAATATTTCACGGGAAACTTCATGAGGGGAGTAGTATCTGTCTTCAAGATCAACTGTAAACAACTGCAGTTGCGTTTTCATACTGTTCATGGCAGAAAGTGAAGAGAAACTAACGAGTCTCTTGAGGAAGGTGAAAGAGGAAAGTTAAAAAGCTGGCTTAAAATTCAACATTCAAAAAACTAAGATCATGACATCTGGTCCCATCACTTCATGACAATAGATGGGAAAAAAGTGGAAACAGTTACAGATTTCATTTTCTTGGACTCCAAAATCTCTGTAGATGGTGATTGCAGCTATGAAATTAAAAGACAGTTGTTCCTTGGAAGAAAAGTTATGAAAAACCTAGATAGTGTATTAAAAAGCAGAGATATCACTTTGCCAACAAAAGTCTTCTAGTCAAAGCTATGGTTTTTCCAGTAGTCATGTATGGATGTGAGTTGGACCGTAAAGAAGGCTGAGTGCCAAAGAACTGATGCTTTCAAACTGTGGTGCTGGAGAAGACTGTTGAGAGTCCCTTGGACAGCAAGGAGATCAAACCAGTCAATCCTAAAGGAAATAAATTCTGAATATTTATTGGAAGGACTGATGGTAAAGATGAAGCTCCGATATTTTGGCCACCTGATGCAAAGAGCTGACTCCCTGAAAAAGACCCTGATGCTGGGAAAGATTGCAGGCAGGAGGACAAGGGGACAACAGAGGATGAGATGGTTGGATGGCATCACTGACTCAATGGACATGAGTTTGAGCAAGCTCTGGGAGTTGGTGATGGACCAGGAAGCCTGGCAAGATGCAGTTCATGGGGTTGCAAAGGGTCAGACAAGACTTAGCAACTGAGCATCAACAACTGCAGTTGCAAAGTAAATGATAGTTCCTTAATAAATAGAGTTTACTAATTGAATATATGCACACACACACACACCATCAGACTTTGCTTAAGAAAGGCCAACCACTTTGCTAGATCTATTGTATCCTGAGCTCTGTTTCTCTATCTGGCAGTATAAAACTCTTTCCCACATGTTCTCACAGGAGAGCTACAAGAGGCCAATGTGAGCACCTCTGATTGTCAGATGTGTGTAACAAGGCTCAAAAATAATTACCAGCTGGAGCAATGAGTTCAGGATTGTTAGTTATAGCTAATTCCCATCTACAGCTTTTTAACCTAGTCAAAGGCCTTTTCCACGTTATTTTCAAATTTTACTACTTTTCTATTCTTCATGAACCTTAAGTGGTTGATTAGAAAGTAGAATATTAAATTGTATAAACAACTTTTACATCCTAACAAAGGCAGTTTCATAATGAAAATTACATGACAAAGTCGTCTTCTCTACCATTGATCTCTGGGAGATAGAGAAGGCTGTGCGATAAATTTTAAAAGCATCAACTACTTGTTATTAATTTTAGTCATGATAATTAGTGCTTTGACATTTCAAGTGGGGTTTAAAAACTTTAAAGGAGATAAACAATTTTCATTTTTTTAAAAAAATGTGACATAAGATATGCAACTTTGGGGTACATTTCCACAAAATAGCTTTTCTTTGATGGATTGTATCCATGGCAATGGGCTTGTTGAATTTTAGACCAGAAGTGTACCAGAAAAAGGAGTATGAGTTAGAAGAGATTATGTTATTTAATGAGCTTCCCGGGTGGTCCTAGTGGCAAAGAACCGTCCTGCTAATATAAGAAATGTGGGTTCAATCCCTGGTTTGGGAAGACTCCCTGGAGGAGGGCATAGTAACCTACTCCAGTATACTTGCCTGGAGAATACAATGGACAGAGAAGCTTAGCAGGCTACAGTCCACGGAGTCACAAAGAGTCAGACACGACTGAAACAACTTAGCAAACACGCACATGTTACTTAATAGATATTTTACAAACACTATTTCTTTTAAACTCCTTAATGGTCCTAAAAAGAAAATATAAGTGCTTACATTATGCAAATAGAGAGCCAGTGCAAAAAAATTGAGTCACCTGCTCTTACTTGGGCCCTGTCTCTAGGCAGTGAATTCAGATCTGCCTGTGTCAAAGTCCGCTTCTCACTACTGTGAGTACATTGGTTCAGTCCGGTAAGCAGGAAGAAGTGGAAAACTTTACCTTGCTTCCTATTTAGGTCCTGAAGAAGGTTTTTTGTTTTTGTTGGATACTAAATACTTTATCTCACACATCTGAATTATAAATTCAGATGTTTTATTATCACCATGAAAGTATAGGAAGTTTCAAAGCAAAATCACTATGTATTTCTCCTTTGCATTTATAGAATAGCTAGAACTGCGATGATTAATGAACAGCCTTGAAATATAGATGGAGAAGTATTTCAGGAAATATAGGTAGAAGAAGGAATCAATAATAAATTGACTAGGTAAAAGACCACACAATTATGAAACAAAATCCCTGAATAATTTTTTATCATCTATCCGAACATATTTATAGTTATATATTAACAAATTAGTTCTCTTCCTTTAAGTCTAGTTTGTTACTTGTGTAAATATAGTAAAAGCCAATCCAGAAACAAATCTGCACAGTGAATTCAAGCCTAAGTAACATGAGGTTCAGTGATATCAAGGCAGGTCACACCTGACTTTTAAACGGCAAGTTACAGGTTACCTGTTACGCCAGTTGTCACCAGGGTTTCTGAATAGTCTTTTGTTCATTCACTGGGGATAATGTTCCAGCTTATTTTCATGGCTCAGACATTCCCTTTCACTGACTGGTCCAAGATAATCCTTCATTCCCCTCTCACCTATTCCTTCCCCTTGCTCCTTAAACGTCTATATATCAAATGCCTCGCCTTACAATTGTTTGACCATACTGTACCTCGTCACCTTTTGTGGTTTTCACATGCCATTTCCTCTGTTTTCCTCCATCTCACCCACTTGGCAAATTCTTTCTCATTCATTGAGACAAATCCTCTCTGTAGAACACTCCTACAATCCTAGGCAAACATTAGTGAAGTCGGGTATTATACATAAAATGATAACATCAATTTTGACGTCAAATAGATTTTTATTTATATTTTTGATACATTAACTTACTATTTTGAGTATCGTGTGATTTCCAGTTTTATTTTTATTATTTTTAAAATGAGAATTATACCAACTACTGTTAGCTTGATGGTTAATTAGATATTATAATGTATGATGACACCTTCTCTCTCATTATTGCCATAAATTTCTTTATCCCTCTGCTGTATACTTTAAAAAATACGTATTTATTTGTTTTTTTGGCTGTGCTGAGTCTCTGTTGCCACGCTGCCTTTCTTCCAGTTGCGGTGGGAGGGGGCTGCTCTTCCTTGCGGTGTGCGCGCTCCTCACTGCGGTGGCCTGTCCTGTTGCGGAGCACAGGCTCTGCGGGCGTAGGCGCTGTGGACGTGGGCTTCGGTAGTCGTGGCTCACGGGCTTAGTTGCTCTGCAGCATGTGGGATCGTCCCAGACCAGACATGGAACCCGTGTCCCTGGCACTGGCAGGCGGATTCTTAACTACTGGGCGACCAGGGAAGTCTCTGCTGTATATTTTATGTTACCATTGTGTGAAAATGTTCTCCTTTAACTCCACTGCCACAGGACAGGACATCGACCTCTAGAGATTTTGTAGCCAGAAGCAAAGTCAAGTCGGTACACAGTGACTGCTTGATAAATCGTTGCTCAATTAACTATATCAAACTTTTCTTTTAGTAATGTTTTGTGGACCTGAAGAAGCCTAAATAATATATTTTATTGTTACTAATAGTGTTTCATTGCAATATATGGAGTTTCTTACTGACTTTTTAAGTAACTACTTTCCAAGGTTCATAACTTTACTCCCAAAGGTAATTATGTTTGTATTTTCCTCTTCAGGCTGCATTTGAATTTTAATTTGAGTTTGTAAAATCTGTGAGAACATTTGAATTGGCTTCATTCTTGATAATCAACTGCTATAAGAACATGTGGTATGAATTAATTCAAATTTTAAACTTTGAGGTTTAAAATTAAAATTCAGAAAACATGTTTTGAGTTCTCTGTTTAAAATTTAAAACAAGGTTCTGGGAAACTCCTATCACATTAAACATAAAAATAACAGCATACATGATTAAAAAGAGCCTAGTAGCAGCAACTCTTGGGATAGAAAGGGAAAAAAATATCTATTTCCAATAACTGAATATAATTTTGTTTCTTCTCATGTTTTACTCTAGAGTTGTTTCATTTAAGCTTTCTTCTACCAAGGTCTTAATTTGAACCAACAAAAGTATAATCTTTTAAGATTTAAACTTTCTACAAATTTTATTTTCATATTCTGCAGATTTCATCCCAATTTCATTACTTTTAAGTATATATCATTTAACAAAATATCATATATTAAATATCTTGGATTACCTAATGCTGTAATAATAGCATGAGTTTTAAAAACTTACTTTATCAAAGGGTTCTTCAATCGATCCAAAAATTTTGTTTAGTTGGCATTCATGTTAAAAGCATATATATTTTCAGAATATATCTATGGTTTAAATGAAGAGCTATAAAAAATAACACCAATAATACCAATTCAGTTTTAAAATTCTGTGAAGCGTCTTTCTTGATAGTGTAGTGGTTAAGAATCCACTTGCCAATGCAGTGGACACAGGTTTGATCCCTGCGCAGGGAAGATTCCACATGCTGCAAGGCAACTAAGCCTTTGCACCACAACTGCTAAGCCCTTGCTCTATAATCTGTGAGCCACAAATTACTGAAGTCACCATAATGAGAAGTGCATGCACCGCAACTAAAGAAAGCCTGCATGCAGCAACAAAGACCCAGCACACCCATAATTAATTAATTAAAAACAAAACAAAATTCTATGATGAGTAAATTAATGCAAAACATTTATAATTATAAGCATATTATTTCAGGAACACATGGTATATTATTTTTATTTATCTATAGCAAATTCATATTAGGTAGGGGGAAAAAAGCATTTGTACTTCCTATATTTTTCATAATAGAAAATATGAAATTTTTATAAAAGTTTGATAAATTTTAAAAACTTCAAAGATTTTATAAAACTTTTATAAAATATTATAAAATGTACAGAAGTTTTTTTTTATATATAAAATCTTATTGAGAGACATTGAGCTCCAGCCATAGAATTAAGTGCTAGTTGTTGGATACTTTTCTATCGATCCCTTAGAAAGTATAAATGTGCACCTGTAACCCCAGAAAATTCATTACATTGTAAGATTTTTATATGGAGAACTTTTCTTTTCAGAATGAACTATTTATTCTCCTGGAGTTAAAAACAGCACCTCTCCTATCCCCATACATACCCATATATTTTGAAGAAATATTAAAAGTTTCTAGGAATATTCTGACTCTGGATCTACAGTTTAAGAATAAACATTAAAAGATAATATAACTCTATTAGAACATAGGTATACTGAAGGTATCATCTCAGTTTTGAAAATACAAATTAGAACTTGCATCCAATTATTGATGCTGTCATTTGCCTATGGATATATGTATAGACCGAATATAAAGGTTTCTAAAAGGCAACAATTTTTGACATAAGAAATATTTCATTATTTAATGTATAGACCAACTGTTAAGGTTTCTAAAAGGCAACAATTTTCGATATTAGGAAATATTTCATTATTTAACTTCCATTTAAGTCTATCTTGGGAGCTCCCCTGGTAACTCAGCTGGTGAAGAATCCACCTGCAATACAGGAGACCCTGGTTCAATTCCTGGGTCAGAAACATCCCCTGGAGAAGGGAACAGCTACCTACTCCAGTATTCTGGTCTGGAGAATTCCATGGACTATCCATGGGGTCGCAAAGAGTCAGACACGACTCAGAGACTTTCACTTTCACTGTAAGTCTCTTGAGTGTGCATAAGCTCTTGGTCACAATATGTTGTTTCTCCATGGAATTTATGTTCTTTATATACTTTAACATCATATGCACATACATACCCTGGGGTATGATTTTGTTTTATATCACTTTCATACAAAATATGAATGTTCTTATGATTCTTACAGTCTTTCATTTTCATTTAAGGCACTCGTAACTCCAAAATGTTCCCCCCCCCCCTTTTTTTTTTGCATTTCCTCCCTTATCAGATTTTTTTTAAATTATTTTAGGATTATTATTTGAGTGAAACCAAAACATGATGAGAGTATCTGCAAATTGAAACACAATAATTTACTTATAGGAGAGAAAGTAGCCTTTGGCAATATTTTAAACACTGACTGCTTCAACAATTCACTGGCTAATACTCAGTGAGATTTTTGCATGTGTTATGATTTTATCTTCTCAGATTTTGAAGGGCAAACAAATGTGCTTTACTTTTAAAGTTTAGCATTTTCCTCATATTTAGACTTAGAAAAAATAACCAGTTCACTGCTCACTTTCACTATTTTTAAGTTACGATACAAAATCACAGATTGGCATAGATTTAAGTATAAATCTACTTTTCTCAGACTGCAACCTGGTAATTAATCAAGTCACATAGATGATACATATTTCACTCTACTTGTCAATTTGTATAATAGTTTAACCCAAAGAAGGTCCTCCACTAGTATAAAAGCATTTCTTGAAATGTTTAATGCTCTTACAGTCAGGTACCCTGTCTCTTTTCTCTTCTACTTTTGAGTCAAAGCCTCCCTGTCTGCTATTAAATATGGATATCACTAAGGAAACAAAGTTTTGCTGTGCACAATGCCAAAGAAGGTTGGAAGTGGAAGGAAATGGTGATACTTTGTAACAGAGAGCTGTATGAGGTAAGTTTGCATTTTGCAGGGAATAGCTCTATTAGCATTTACAGCACGTTATGTTCACCATATTTTACTTTATAATCCTCACCTAAGATTTTAAAACAAAGAAAGCTAAGAAAGGGAATAAATCTGAATGAACACAGGAGAAACACAATGTAGTACTCAGGAATCTACATTCCTTTCCACCTCCCTTAGGTCATCACTGTCTGGCCCTGCTATATCCTGTTGGACATCTTTTCTCTATGTAAGTCATGATCACATTGTCTTGACTATAGTTTCAATGGTTTTTTAAATTATGTCAGCGTTATTTGGGAGGAGCCATGGATTGAACTGTATCCCTCAAAATGATATGCTGAAGTCTTAACCCTCATACTTGTGAATGTGATCTTATTTGGAAATAGGGTCCTTGCAAAGATAAGTTAGAAGGAGGTCATTGGAGTGGGTCCTTAATCCCATATGACTGGTGTCTTGAAAAAAAGAAGGTCATATGAATTATGGTGACAGATTGGAGTTACGTTACCACAAACCAAGGAGCACCTGGGGCTATCAGAAACTGAAAGGAACAAGGAAGGATTCTCCTATAGAGAGTTCAGAGGAAACGTGGAACTCTCAACACCTTGATTTTGGACTTCTAACCTCACAACTGTGACAGAATAATTTCTGTCATTTTAAATGGCCCAGTTTGAGGCACTTTGTTACAGCAGAAATTTAATGTTAACTAATTTTTGGTTCCTGCTTCCTGCACCGTTCCATCTCCTTTCCTCTGAATTATACTATTTGTTATAAACTAACATTCTGTGAGGATCTATACAAGTTCTCTTCTCCCTGAGCTGAAGATTTCTGACTTGAACAATGTTATCAGTGATGTTTCCCTCCCATAATTGTATAGTTTAAGCAAAATAAAAAATATGAAATATCTAACATGTATTAGGAGTCATTGATCATTTCCCTGCTTCACTAATTTCAAACATTTTCTAATTACAGGTAACATACAATTCTCAATTTCACATTTATTAATGAAAGTCAAGATGTTTCATGTCTTAAATGTTTAGCTAAAAAATTAAGACATATTTACAAAAATATCATTGAGACTGGCTAAGAGTCAGAACTATTACAATGAACTTATATTTGTTGTTGTTGTGCAGTAGCTAAGTCTCATCTGACTCTTTGCAACCCGGTGGATGGTAACACACCAGTCATATAAATACATATAAATATGTATGGAAACAGAAGCAGTTATAGATACATACGAAAGATGGCTAACTTTATAGGTCAACGTGACTGGCCCACTGTGCTTAGATATTTGGCCAGATATTATTCTGGATGTTTCTCTGAGAATGTTTTTGGATGAAATTAATATTTAAATCAGTGGACTGTGAGTAAAGTTTATTGCTCTCCATAAAATGGGTGGGACTCATCCCATCAGTTGAAAGCCTGAGTAGAACAAAAAGACTGTCATCCTTTGAGCAAGAGAGAACTCTGCAGCAGATGACCATTGCTAGTAAACTGCAACACTGGTTCTTCTCCGAGGCTCCTACCTGCTGGGCCATCTTGCAGATTTTGTATTTGTCAGTCCACATTAACTGCATGAGCCAATTCTTAAAAGTAAATCTCTTTCTATGATACACACACCCTACTGGTTCTGTTTTTCTAATGCATATATCCTCAAGAGTTATGGCTGGTATGTGTGTGTGTGTGTGTGTGTGTGTATCATCTAGCTATATACATTGATCAGCAATAACACAAAGTAACAGCAAGCACATCCAATACCTAGATCTTGGCCTCAAAACATTATTTTCCAATAAAAAGGTACTGTGGATCCTTGGAGAAATAGCTGTTTCTAGGATCAGGGTTAAAAAATAAATAAATAAACCTAGATTATCTTATAGCTCCAAAGAAAAGGAAATGTTCAAAAATGAAAGGATGGAGATACTTCAAAGAGACATGACTAACTTAAGAGAGTTCCCAATGGCCTAAACGCAAATAATCTGAGCAATAAAATAAATAACAGGGTGTGTGTGTACTCAGTCATTCAGTCATGTCCCCTTCTTTGTGGCCTCATGGAAGATAGCCTGCCAGGCTCCTCTGCCCATGGAATTTTCCAGGCAAGAATACTGGGGTGATGTGCCATTTCCTACTCGAGGATGTTCCTGATCCAGGAATCAAACCCACATCTCCTGCATAGGCAGGTAGATTCTTTACCACTAGCACCACCTGGGAAGTCCAAATAGCATCATACTGGGTTATAACCTAAACTATAAAATATGTATACATGAGTTCATGCTGATATAAATAAATGACTAAATAAATAAATAAATGTTTCTTCCCAGAAGAATTCCGAATAATATGTGTAGATACTCCATGCTACAAGAGGTAAACAGTAATTCCTGTCCCTATCCTAAGTTAAGGCTGGACTAAATAAGAAAAGGAGTACGTCAAGGCTGTATATTATCATCCTGCTTATTTAACTTATATGCAGAGTACATCATGAGACACGCTGGGCTGGAAGAAGCACAAGCTGGAATCAAGATTGCTGGGAGAAATATCAATAACCTCAGATACGCAGATGACACCACCCTTATGGCAGAAAGTGAAGAGGAACTAAAAAGCCTCTTGATGAAAGTGAAAGAGGAGAGTGAAAAAATTGGCTTAAAGCTCAACCAACATTCAGAAAACAAAGATCATGGCATCCAGTCCCATCACTTCATGGGAAATAGATGGGGAAAGAGTGGAAACAGTGTCAGACTTTCTTTTTAGGGGCTCCAAAATCACTGCAGATGGTGACTGCAGCCATGAAGTTAAAAGACACTTACTCCTTGGAAGGAAAGTTTTGACTAACCTAGATAGCATATTGAAAAGCAGAGACATTACTTTGCCAACAAAGGTCCGTCTAGTCAATGCTATGGTTTTTCCTGTGGTCATGTATGGATGTGAGAGTTGGACTGTGAAGAAGGCTGAGCACTGAAGAATTGATGCTTTTGAACTGTGGTGTTGGAGAAGACTCTTGAGAGTCCCTTGGCCTGAAAGGAGATCCAACCAGTCCATCCTACAGGAGATCAACCCTGGGATTTCTTTGGAGGGAATGATGCTGAAGCTGAAACTCCAGTACTTTGGCCACCTCATGCGAAGAGCTGACTCATTAGAAAAGACTCTGATGCTGGGAGGGATTGGGGGCAGGAGAAGGGGACGACAGAGGATGAGATGGCTGGATGGCGTCATCGATTCGATGGATGTGAGTTTGAGTGAACTCTGGGAGTTGGTGATGGACAGGGAGGCCTGCTGCTGCTGCTGCTGCTAAGTCGCTTCAGTCGTGTCTGACTCTGTGCGACCCCATAGACAGCAGCCCACCAGGCTCTGCTGTCCCTGGGATTTTCCAGGCAAGAACACTGGAGTGGGTTGCCATTTCCTTCTCCAATGCAGGAAAGTGAAAAGTGAAAGTGAAGTCACTGAGTCGTGTCCAACTCTCAGTGACCCCATGGACTGCAGCCCACCAGGCTCCTCCGTCCATGGGATTTTCCAGGCAAGAGTACTGGAGTGAGGTGCCATTGCCTTCTCCGACCTGGCGTGCTGCAATTCACGGGGTCACAAAGAGTCGGACATGACTGAGTGACTGAACTGAACTAAGACCTAATAGTTTACTTTCAAGGAACAGAACATCAAAAGGAGAAATAGAGTGTACAGTGGCGAAACATAGAAAACACTACCTTAACCAAAAAAGAATAATGCCATGAATGATGTAATCAAGATAGCATGTACTTCTGATATGGTGAGAAGGCAGGGACACTTCATCTCTGTTGTATTCTTTCTAAAACCTTTAGCCTCAGTCTAATTGTCATTAAACAACAGACAAACCAAGATGAGAAGACATTATGTAGAATACCTGACCAGTATTCTTAAAGACTGTCAAAGTTATAAAAGCAAAGAGAGACAGGGAAACTGCCACAAAACAAAGAAGACTGGGGAGGCCTGACAACCGAATGCAATGCGCTACCTTGAATCTGGAATGTAAAGACGAGTTCATGAAAATCTTGGTGGAATCCAAATAAAGTCTAGAGTTCAGTTAACAGCAATGTACCGATGTCAGTTTTTTAGTTTTGATAAATGTATCATGGTAATATAAATTACTAATGGGGGAAACTAATTAAGTATATATGAACTCTGTATACTTTTTGCCCCTTTTCTGTAAATCTAAAGGTATTACAAAATAGGAAGTTTATTTTTTAAAAAGTAGTACCAATTTTAAAAGAAAATAGTAGAGGTGGACTTACAATTCTCTGGCCAAGTACTCTCTTTGTTTAGTCTCATTTTAAACATGTATAAAGGCCTATGTTAATATTTCTTAATTTAGAGATCATGTTTCTTGTTCATGGAATGACTGATTGGTGGAAGCAGAGATTTCACACAATATTTAATTTACTTTCCATCTTCTATCCCTGTAAAAGAGAAATTGCTATCACTTTTTGTTACTCTTTTAGTTTTATTTTTATTATAAACTATATTCTTACACGTTCACTCCTTATTCCATCAACAATAGCCAGTATCTCCTGAATCATTGTTTAAGACTTGCATGTTATTACCACCCACAGCCTCTCCTCCAGCTCTTCTCCAACTTCCTCTCTTCAGTCACTTGAACATTTTCTTATTTATTGTCAAGGTTGGTTACAATGTATTTTGTTCCATAGCAATAAGTGACCCTGTGGTCTCTACCTATAGCTTAGTTTTAGAATTGAAAGGCAATATGAGGTATTTTTTAAAAATTCATTTTCATCTAAATAGTGTTTACCATGGAACTATGTCATACTGTGATAACATTTTCTTTTCTACCTAGTTTCATTCATTCTTTCACACCATCATTTATATATTTGCTGTAGTTTAGGTGACTTTCTTTTTTGTAAATTTTACTTTTCTTGTTCTTTGAAATTCTCAAAATAACAAACCTATGAAATCTTCTTTACCTCATGAAGTCATTTCCTTCTCTAACTTGTTCTTCTCCAATATGGGCTGATTTATCTATGAAACGTTTTGGTCCATATCTATATGACTTGATGATTGAATTCTTTATTTTCTATATTCCATATATCTGTCTTCATGTTTTTCATATTAGTTTATTCATTTATTTCTCTTTTTTTTTCTGGAACACACACTTATTGTGAGTTGTGAAGTCACTCAGTCGTGTCTGACTCTTTGTGACCCCATGGACTGTAGCCCACCAAGAACACACACTTAGGGAACCACCTAAGAAAGGGCTATGTGGAAAGTAACCTCCTGACAGCTTAATTGTGTGGCAGTGACTTTATTCAGTTCACCATTTTCTCCATATGATCCAGGATGAAGACTGACCAACTTTGAAGGCATATATCACTTTATTCCAGAATTCAATTTTACTGTTAAGAAGTCTGGTGGTAGCAGTTTGACCTTTTAGGAACTCCTTTTTATCCTTGCTATACTGAGCTTCTATAATACTTTTTAAAATGTGTATCTTTTTCACATACTCTGCTAAACAATAAATTAGTCCTCTTAATCTGTAGACTTACACCAGCATCTTTCACAAGTATCTGTTAATTTCTTTTTAACCCCTTTCCTTGTATATTATCTCTGTATGCTTTCTAGAGGTTTTTACTAGTTTGATGTTCAGTCCCAAGGATTGATCTTCTCTGTCTTTTATCTTCTTTATCTTCTTGAGAAATTTCTTTGAGTTTATCTATTAAGCTTCTTAATTAATTATTTTAGGTGCAATAAAATATTAACTGCTAAGTAATACCTTCTGTTCTCTGACTACTTCTTTGTCATAGAATCTTATATTATGAAAGCAGTATATTGTTTATAAAAATCTAATGACCCTATTAAATTCTTGGATCTTTTATTCTCTTTGGTTAATTATCCATTTCCTTAGAGTCACTTATTCATCTGTTCACTTGGCTTTCTTATAGTTCATACTTTCCTAAACTTTCCTGTCAACTTTGGTTATCCATTTATGTGGCCTCAGGAGTATCAGTTTTTCTGATGTGTAAGGTATTTGCTCATTGTCAGCCTGCTTAGGATAAGGTCAGAAAGCTGAATTGTTACGTATTTGGATCCTTAAATCAGAATATAGATGGTCTTATAGGGTGGCTACTTCCACACACGTAAAACTTTAAAAGGTTAATTTTTGATCTCATAGTTAAAAAGATAGGTGTCAAGTGTTCTGTATTCAGTTGTGAGAAATAGAGTAGATTAATTTTTCCATCTACCTGCCATAAATTACTCATCCCCTTTTATGGTAACTGGAAAATCCGGTTCCAAAACATCCTGTAGGTTTGTAGCATATATTGACGCTTTCCTAATTACTGTTACTTTTTCCTCATATTCTTTAGGCCACAGATTTTTCTATCCTTCTGCAATAGTACCACTTTATCATCTGCTTTCTGTCTTCTAGAAATGTGTCAAAAGCTTATGGGTAGCCCCATTCTGATTGATTTGTTGTTATATATGAATTTTAAGGTTAAGTTCAGTGGGGAATAATATAAATAAAAACAGTTCATCTACCATTGTAAACAAAGCTTCCCTACTCCCAACTTGCTGTTTGGAATTACTGTTTTTCCATCTCACCTCAACACTGGTAAAAATTGTTCCACACTGGCAAAATTTACTAAGAAAAATGGAATGCTCATAAAATTGCTTTCTGTAGGCCTTGTTTATTAGATGTTGGTTGTTTTAAGGGCTTAATATATAAGATACTCATTGTTCAATCACTCAGTCATGTTCCACTCTTTGTGACCCCATGGATTGCAGCATGCCAGTTCTCTCTGTCCTTCACTATCTTCTGCAGTTTGCCCAAAGTCATGTCCATTGAGTCGATGATGCCATCCAACCATCTCATCATCTGTCATCCTCTTTTCCTCCTGCCTTCAAACTTTCCCAGTCTCAGGATCTTTCCAGTGAGCCACCTCTTCCCACCAGGCAGCCAAGTATCAGAGCTTCATCTTCAGGATCATTCCTTCCAGTGAGTATTCAGGGTTGATTTCCATTAGGATTGACCGGTTGGATCTTCTTGCTGCCCACTGGACTCTCAAGAGTGTTCTCCAGCACCACAGTTCAAAAGCATAAATTCTTCGGCACTCAGCCTTCTCTCTAAGGTCCAACTCTCACATCCATAGGTGATACATGACTATTGGAAAAACAAAAGCTTTGACTAGATGGACCTTTGTTGGCAAATTGATGTCTCTGCTTTTAAATACACTGTCTATGTTCATCATAGCTTTTCTTCCAAGGAGCAAGTGTCTTTTAAATTCATGACTGCAGTCACCATCTTCAGTGATTTTGAAACCCAAGAAAATAAAGTCTGTCACTGTTTCCATTTTTTCCTCATCTATTTGCCATGAAGTGATAGGACTAGATGCCATGATCTTAGTTTTTGAATGTTAAGTGTTAAATCAGCTTTTTCACTTGCCTCTTTCACTTTCATCAAGAGGCTCTTTCATTCTTCTTCACTTTCTGCCATCAGGGTGTTGTCATCTGCATATCTGAGATTATTGGTATTTCTCCTGGCAATCTTGATTCTAGCCTGTACTTCATCCAGCCCAGCATCTGAATGATGTAGTCAGTATATAAGTTAAATAAGCAAAGTGACAATATACAGCCTTGCTGTACTCCTTTCTCAATTTTGAACCCATCCATTTTGAAATACAGTATTAGTAGTACAAAGAAGACTATCTTCTCTCATTCAACTCTTGGCCCTAGATCCTCACCTACTGAATTAAAAAAAAAAAAAAAAATCTCTGAGCTCTCTTCTAAATTGATGTTATTTTAATTTCATACATAAACTCTCCATTAGAGATTGTTTTCATAATTTTAAATAACATCTCAATAGTATAACCAAACAATATTTTTCAACACTTTTAAGGAACTCACAGAAGCAATTTTGAAATATGAAAGGCAAACATAACTTGCAATTTGTCCACATAAGTCTTCCTGTTTAATTCCACATGTGAACTTAAATACAGCTTTATTATACACTATGCTTTCTAACTTGTTAAATTAATAAGGTAAGAATATAAGTACTAAATACATTCATATAAGATTTATCATGCATTCTCTAATCTTGAAGACTACGTAGTTCTCTACATCTCCTTATAACGACTTTTCTTTTTAAATCATTAGACAGTACAATTACCTTCTCCTGTAGAGCAGGGCTATGATTTCAATGGCATTTTAATGGATTATAAGTGGATCTTTACCCTGAACTTATCTTATTTATGTGTGACTTTCTGTAAACCATTAGGCCTACATCCTTTATTCAATTAAATTGTGTTAAGCAAAGCTGGTACATTCATCACTTCTGATTCATTTATTTTGTCAATGTGATGAAATAATATTTGTAAATGGCTTTTACACAAATGGTGAATTACTGATAAAGTTAGATAGTTATTTTCAATTATGGCATAAAAAGAATATTGGTGAGCCAATTTTGGATCAGTACATTTGAGCTGAAATTCCATTTGATGACATTTGTCAGGAATAGCCTCTGTCTAATGTACAGCCATTTTAGTAAGGGCTACGCCACCCTGTCTTTCTCCACTGAGGGTATTTAAAAGTTTCCTTATGGGCTGCCCAGTCTCTGAACTACTTATTGTAAAAACCTGATCATCTTTATTTTTGTATGTAAAGTTAAATTGTCAACAGATGTTTTGCTTCCACCACACTCCCATATCCCAGTAAAAAAGGCAGTTGCTCTCCACTGGCCCAGAGAACTGAAATAAATGCATTAATATGTCAAAGGCTATTTGTCATTTATCATTGTACCGGAATTCATAGAGTCCTGGTATCACAGAATAAGAAAGATCTTAGAGGTCATGCTATATCATGTTAGATTACATTTTACCTTCTGTACCCTAGGACTGTGTGTTACATATCATATTATATAGGCTTAATATTGATATACTATTTTTGTATTAATTTTGTATCCTATGTATATGTTTAAACCTTGATTTTGTTATTCAATTAAAACTACATCCCCTGGAGGAGGAAATGACAACCCACTCCATTGTTCCTTCCGGGAAAATCCCATGGACAGAGGAGACTGGCAGGCTACAGTTCATGGCATTTCAAACATTCAGATATGGCTGTGACTGAACACACACACACACACACACACACACACACACACTCTGAGTACTTTTATATGTAAATGATATAATGCTTAGCACTTTACATATCATCTAATTTAATTTTCACAATCACCCTGAAAATTTTTCTTATTACCAATTACAGAAAGGGGAGCAATGCTGAAGGAACTGTCTTTGAGAGACTGAACATCTCACTCCATATCTCACAAAGCAGGAAATCAGTCAAATCTATCCTTCTTCATAGTCTGTATTGTTAGCCACACTGTTCTTTGGTGCCTCATACTTAGTTCTGCCCCACGAGCACAAGATTCGTCGGAATTTTCCCACCCGCAGGGGTGCAGGGTCACTAGCCAAGCCCCAGATTCCACTGCGAATACGTGCCCGTGCAGCTCAGCTGCCGAGCAGCCGCGGGAAAATTTCAAAAAAGTCAAAACACAAAAACCAATACGAGGCAAAGTCAAATTTTTAAGCCACAGAACCCGGGCGGTTGGCAGCCTTTCCACCACTGCCCAAACTGCTGAAGTTGCTCTGGCGGGGACCACCGTAATACATATAAGGTTTAAGGTCAGGAGCTGCTGCAGTGAGGAGATACCCCTCCTCCAAGGTAAGGCGCAGAGGCTGCACTTCGCTGGAGCAGCCATGAAGAGATACCCCACGTCCAAGGTAAGAGAAACCCAAGTAAGACGGTAAGTATTGCGGGAGGGCATCAGAGGGCAGACACACTGAAATCATAATCACAGAAAACCAGTCAATCTAATCACATGGACCACAGCCTTGTCTAACTCAATGAAACTAAGCCAAGCCCTGAGGGGCCACCCAAGACCGGCGGGTCATGGTGGAGAGGTCTGACAGAATGAGGTCCACTGGAGAAGGGAATGGCAAACCACTTCAGTATTCTTGCCTTGACAACCCCATGAGCAGTATGAAAAGGCAAAATGATAGGATACTGAAAGAGGAACTCCCCAGGTCAGTAGGTGCCCAATATGCTACTGGAGATCAGTGGAGAAATAACTCCAGAAAGGATGAAGGGATGGAGCCAAAGCAAAAACAATACCTACTTGTGGATGTGACTAGTGATAGAAGCAAGGTCTGATACTGTAAAGAGCAATATTGCATAGGAACCTGGAATGTCAGGTACATGAATCAAGGCAAATTGGAAGTGGTCAAACAGGAGATGGCAAGAGTGAACATCGACATTCTAGGAATCGGCGAACTAAAATGGACTGGAATGGGTGAATTTAACTCAGATGACCATTATATCTACTACTGTGGGCAGGAATCCCTTAGAAGAAATGGAGTAGCCATTATGGTCATCAAAAGAGTCTGAAATGCAGTACTTGGATGCAATCTCAAAACAACAGAATGATCTCTGTTCGTTTCTAAGGCAAACCATTCAATATCACAGTAATCCAAGTCTATGCCCCAACCAGTAACACTGAAGAAGCTGAAGTTGAATGGTTCTATGAAGACCTACAAGACCTTTTAGAATTAAGACCCCAAAAAGATGTCCTTTTCATTATAGGGGACTGGAATGTAAAAGTAGGAAGTCAAGAAATACCTGGAGTAACACGCAAATTTGGCCCTGGAATACAGAATGAAGCAGGGCAAAGGCTAATAAAGTTTTGCCAAGAGAACGCATTGGTCATAACAAACACCCTCTTCCAACAACACAAGAGAAGACTCTACACATGGACATCACCAGATGGTCAACACCGAAATCAGATTGATTATATTCTGTGGAGCCAAAGATGCAGAGGCTCTATACAGTCAGCAAAAGCAAGACCGGGAGCTGACTGTGGCTCAGATCATGGACTCCTTATTGCCAAATTCAGACTTAAATTGAAGAAAGTGGGAAAACCATGAGACCATTCATATATGACTTAAATCAAATCCCTTATGATTATACAGTGGAAGTGAGAAATAGATTTAAGGGACTAGATCTGATAGACAGAGTGCCTGATGAACTATGGACAGAGGTTTGTGACATTGCACAGGAGACAGGGGTCAAGACCATCCCCATGGAAAAGAAATGCAAAAAAGCAAAATGGCTGTCTGAGGAGGCCTTACAAATAGCTATGAAAAGAAGAGAGGTGAAAAACAAAGGAGAAAAGGAAAGATATAAGCATCTGAATGCAGAGTTCCAAAGAATAGCAAGAAGAGATTAGAAAGCCTTTCTCCGCGATCAGTGCAAAGAAATAGAGGAAAACAACAGAATGGGAAAGACTAGAGATCTCTTCAAGGAAATGACAGATACCAAGGTAACATTTCATGCAAAGATGGGCTCAATAAAGGACAGAAGTGGTATGGACCTAACAGAAGCAGAAGATAATAAGAAGAGGTGGCAAGAACACACAGAAGAACTGTACAAAAAAAGATATTCATGACCAAGATAATCATAATGGTATAATCACTCACCTAGAGCCAGACATCCTGGAATGTGAAGTCAAGTGGGCCTTAGAAAGCATCACTATGAACAAAGCTAGTGGAGCTATTTCAAATCCTGAAAGATGATGCTGTGAAAGTGCTGCACTCAATATGCCAGCAAGTTTGGAAAACTCAGCAGTGGCCACAGGACTGGAAAAGGTCAGTTTTCATTCCAATCCCAAAGAAAGGCAATGCCAAAGAATGCTCAAACTACCGCACAATTGCACTCATCTCACAGCTAGTAAAGTAATGCTCAAAATTCTCCAAGCCAGGCTTCAGCAATACGTGAACTGTGAACTTCCGGATGTTCAAGCTGGTTTTAGAAAAGACAGAGGAACCAGAGATCAAATTGCCAAAATCCAGTGGATCATTGAAAAAGCAAGAGAGTTCCAGAAAAACATCTATGTCTGCTTTATTGACTATGCCAAAGCCTTTAACTGTGTGGATCACAATAAACTGTGGAAAATTCTGAAAGACATGGGAATACCAGACCACCTAACCTGCCTCCTGAGAAACCTATATGCAGGTCAGGAAGCAACAGTTAGAACTGGACATGGAACAACAGACCGGTTCCAAATAGGAAAAGGAGTACATCAAGGTTGGATATTGTCACCCTGCTTATTTAACTTATATGCAGAGTATATCATGAGAAACGCTGGACTGGAAGAAGCACAAGCTGGAATCAAGATTGCTCGGAGAAATATCAATAGCCTCAGATATGCAGATGACACCACCCTTATGGCAGAAAGTGAAGAGGAACTAAAAAGCCTCTTGATGAAAGTGAAAGAGGAGAGTGAAAAAGTTGGCTTGAAGCTCAACGTTCAGAAAACAAAGATCATGGCATCCAGTCCCATCACTTCATGGGAAATAGATGGGGAAAGAGTGGAAACAGTGTCAGACTTTATTTTTTGGGGTTCCAAAATCACTGCAGATGGTGATTGCAGCCATGAAATTAAAAGACGCTTACTCCTTGGAAGGAAAGTTATGACCAACCTAGATAACATATTGAAAAGCAGAGACATTACTTTTTCAACAAAGGTCCATCTAGTCAAGGCTATGGTTTTTCCTGTGGTCATGTATGGATGTGAGAGTTGGACTGTGAAGAAGACTGAGTGCCGAAGAATTGATGTTTCTGAACTGTGGTGTTGGATAAGGCTCTTGAGAGTCCCTTGGACTGCAAGGAGATTCAACCGGTCCATTCTAAAGGAGATCAGTCCTGGGATTTCTTTGGAAGGAATGATGCTAAAGCTGAAACTCCAGCACTTTGGCTATCTCATGGGAACAGTTGACTCATTGGAAAAGACTCTGATGCTGAGAGGGATTGGAGGCAGGAGGAGAAGGGGACGACAGAGGATGAGATGCCTGGATGGCATCACCGACTCAATGGATGTGAATTTTAGTGAACTCCTGGGAGTTGGTGATGGACAGGGAGGCCTGGCGTGCTGCAGTCCTTGGGGTCGCAAAGAGTCAGACACGACTGAGTGACTGAACTGAACTGAACTGACTTAGTTCTGCAAAACTGCTGATGTTGTTCTCACTGTAGGGTCTTCAGTGTAATGGATCTCTCTGCTGGAAATGCTTTCTCCTTCATCCTTGTATAGTTCCCAACTTTCAGTCACTCAGATCTCAGTTGCAATGTCAATTTTTCAGAGATTTGTTTCTTGTTCATTTATTTATCATATTTTAGTTATTCATTTTTAAAATTACTCAGACATTTTACTTTATATACTTATTTGTTATGATTAAATTTTCTATAACTTTTAATGTATCTTCCTTTCTTCCTTCTTTTTTCCCTTCATTCCTTCCCTCTCTCCCTTTTTCCATTTCTTTCTTTCTATAGTCCTTTTTAGACATTTCACTAGAATATAAATTCATGAAAGTAATACATTTGTCTCCTTTACAACAATTACTTAGTCCAATGCCTGGCATGGAGTCTCTCTCAAAGATTATGACTTGAATGAATCAATGAACCTATATGTACAGACCCTCAGAATTTTTTGTTGTTATAATTTCATCAAAGGAGTTAATACTTTTTAAAATAATGTTTTTTATATACACTATTTCACCTAAGATATGCATCATAATTTACTTATTCTTATTTAAAAAATATTTAGTTTCATTTCCTTTTGAGTGTGTGTGTGTGTGTGTGTAAAGTTTCTTAACCTTGGCAATTATTGACATTTTGGCCCAAATAATTCTTTGTTGGGTATAAAGATATGATACTATCTCTTGCACTGTAGAATTTTATAGCTGCAACCTTGATCTTTACCCACTAGTAACTAGTAGCTTCTCCATCTCCAACCTGTGAATACAATAGTGTATACAGATATGGCCAAATTGCCTCTAGTTGGGAATCATATATCTAAATTAGGCTGCAACAAATACCTTTAGGTATAAAGCTTCTTTCCATATGTAAAAGTATTTTTAAGGGTTAACATCTCAATATGTTTTGTAGGTGGAAAAGTAGAGTCTTAGAGAGTAAAATATCTTGCCAATGGTAACACTTATGAAGTGGCAAAGTTGGAACTTTATCCCCAGTCAGCATGAGTTCAGGACTTTGTGTTTAACCACCATGTTTCAGGATCCCCAAATGAAGGTCCCATAAAGTCTGGTCCCAGACTACAGTATCCTGCATTTTGATCCTTTCCTTCACCCTACTTCTACTCTTTTTTCTTAGATTATCCTGTTCTCTCCCATCCTCCTTTCAGCAATATGTTTTGCTATTTTGTACTTGGAGATTCCTATTCTCCCTGTCTCTTCCTTTTCACTCACCTCTCTCTCTCTGTTTTGGTCAAGTTCCAGAGAAGCAGACCATGAGCCAAGGACATATGTGTAACTGATTTATTAAGGAAATGACCATGAGGGATACTAGTTAAAGAGCTGGAAGAAGCAGGAGAGAGAAGGGAAGGAAGCCAAGCAACAGTGCAGACTCAGTCTCAGGCATAAGTCCTGCAGAAGGTAATGTAAGCCTGATCACGCAGGGAGCTCTGGAGTTATATACATTATGCCTTAAAGGTACCCCGACTGAAGGCAGGAAAGCTGGGTTTCACAGCATCTGCCAGTCTTCTGTCATTGTGAAGGAGGTAGAAGACAGGCTGTTGAATACACAAAAATAATCAACACTTCACCACTTCCACACAGGAAAACTAAAAGGGATCCAAATGAACGTGTGAAGAGCCCGCACACTGACGACTACACACTCCTCAGGTAGTGAGTCAGCTCCGTGCTAAAAGCTACATCTGCTGGTGTCTTCTGTCGCTGTTGCTACTCTACCATGCTGTGCTGTGCTTAGTTGCTCAGTTGTGTCCGACTCTTTGTGACCTCATGCACTGTAGCCCGCCAGGCTCTTCTGTCTGTGGGGTTCTCCAGGCAAAGTACTGGAGTGGGTTGCCATGCCCTCCTCCAGGGGATCTTCCCATCCCAGGGATCAAACCCAGGTCTCCCACACTGCAGGCGGATTCTTTACCATCTGAGCCACCAGGGAAGCCCAGGAATATTAGAATGGGGAGCCTATCTATTCTCCAGTGGATCTTCCTGACCCAAGAATCAATCCATGGTCTCCTGCATTGCAGATGGATTCTTAACCAACTGAGCTACCAGGGAAGTCCCCTACCACTCTACTCGGTCCTGGTTAATAAACCAGGAACACCTAAGCTAGCTGTGAGCGATTGTTCTGGAACCAGGAATTCTAGGATCATCTCCTCTGAGAATCTTTTGTCTTTATCACATACACACAAAACTCTGAGTTTATGTGTGTGGAAATTCACTGGCACTCTAATAAGAGGTCCCTGGACCAAAAGCAGCCTCTTGGGAACTCCCATCTCAAGGCTTTGTCTTAGGCAGAACTGGAATTTTTAGCTTGAGGAAAATGATAATCCCTTTACTTACGGACAGCTGGAACTTTCATGGGGCGCTAAATTTAATTTTACAGCTAGAAACTGATCATCTTTTGATTCACAAATAGGAATTCATTGTTATAAGGAGTACACCAGGGACAGGCAGAAAGGCCACAGCAAAGCCAATTACTGTTTTATTTCAGAGCCATAAAAAAATTGTCACATGAGCCTTGACACACAAATTCCTACATACTGAAGATCATGCAACTATTGCCCAATAAAACAGAAGGACTGTACTTGGCCTTAACTGTCCAGTTTCTGTCATAAGAATCAGGCACTGAATAATGCCATGATACACAACTGGAGACACATTTTTTAACTTCTTCACAGGAAAGACTGTGAATACAATCCTAAAATAAATATCAAACCATCAAAACCCCAAAGCAAAATACATATTCTCTGGCATATTATATCACTTACAAGAAAAATTTGTACAATTGATATCCTTGACAATTGATACAATGACATTGATACAATGTCATTTGATACAATGACAATTGATACAGTTGATATGACAATACAATGACAATTGATAGACAAAGGTCATTGATGACATACTTCTTTCATTCTCTCTGCTGTGCTGTTTCGTCACTTTCCTTTTCTCTCTGCTCTTTCCTCTCCCCTTCCCTCCCTGTCCAAGTTAGTGTTTATTGTTTAGGAAACAAGTTTATATACCCTTTAGTTACCTCTTTGCCAACAGAGGTATCTCACTTTTCAACTGCAAAAATCAAGGTATTTTTCTAATGAATCCATTCTAAAGAGGAATTCTAAGGTTCACTGATTAAATAATTGTTTTCAATGTGTTTTAAATAAATTGATGATATTTGAGTAAGTTATTGTAAGCAGAAGACTTCTTAATATTGTAGTGCTGACAAAAAGTAAGTTTCTATAATCAGATTGTTGTTAAAGAACTCTGATTCTGAATAAAAGGCTCAGTTTCCTCTTCTACGTCCAAGAAACACTGCCTGAGCCATGACTCTTGCCAGGACTCTTGTAGCTGCTTCAGACAGCCAGTTGCAGAAACTCTGGCTGAGTCATGTCTCTGCTCAGCTACTCAGTAATGAGCCATCTCTAGGGACATTCCTGAAATGTGTCAGAGATGTATTTCTAGTCTCCACCCATTTCTCTGTCATGCCCTAGGCCATGTCCACACTGGTGGCATTTCCAGTGCAATGCCCACTCCAGAGGATAAAAGGAAAGTTTGTGAAATAGCTACTGATTACTCAATAAATCAGTTACTGAAGAAATGAATAGAATGGAATGCAAAAATCTTGGCTGCTAGCCCTAAATGGAACCACTTCCTTCCTATGAGCAAGTAGTGGTTAATAGATTGGCTTGGAGAGCTGGGGAGTGGAATAACTCTAGGTAGTTAATTTTACTCTGAAAATATGGAAAACACCCTTTTCTAGGGGAAGAATTATGCTATTTCTTTTCCTTTTTCCCTCTTGGGGCATTGAGTATTTACTCAGATAATATAATCAGTAAATAAATGTTTGCTAATTTTGATTATTAAACAAATTGATTCAAAAGAGTTACTGAATGAACATTTGCTGATTTAATAAATAACATTATGATTCATGTATACAGTGTATTAGTTAAGTTCTGAAAATATTATATTCTTTCCCTGGAACCAATATTCTACCTTTACCCCAGGAAAGTCTCCAAAAGAAAATTGATACTGCCAATCTGGAAAGACAGTCATCTGAGAATAGAAAGTATAAAATGTAATAAAAAGATGTTGGAGACAGTGAATTGTAGAGAGAATGCACCAATAACTCTTTTCTCCCCTATTTTCCTAATAGTCATATCTGCATGAAAACCAAGAGGAGATAGAAATGAACAAATTTTCTTTCAGACTCATGATAACTGCTTCATATCACTGTTTCCTAATTATCTTTTTCAACATGCCAGATGATGTTAACTTCTAAACTATCTCTAATTTGAGCACTTCATTTGGTGCCCCCCACTTCCATCTCCCCTCAAATGTTCGAGACCTGCTAGAACTGCTCCCTCCTGAACTTCACCCTTGCTTTACAGATGAAATCTACTTGCTCGAGTAATTGTAGCCATTCATCCTTTTAGTCCATGCTTCAAAATGCCACCACATTTTTTGTTTTTTTGATATATATGAGTATTCCATGTGCATACATGTGTGCTAAGTTGCCTCAGTCATGTCTGATTCTTTAACCCTATGGACTGTAGCCCACCAGGCTCCTCTGTCCATGAGATTCTCCAGGTAAGAACACTGGAGTGGGTTGCCATGCCCTCCTCCAGGGGACCTTCCCAACCCAGGGATCGAATCCAAGTGTTTTATGTCTCCTACACTGGTAGTTGGGTTCTTTACCACTAGTGCCACCTGGGAAGCCCTGAGTCTTTCACTTTTCTGTTTAAATCTTATATGGCATATCATTTCCCAGAATATAAAATATAAACTCTGGCATGGTAAAAGAGCTTTCCAGGGTGACCTTAACCAGCCTTTTCTTTGCTTGTCATATAGTGGGTTCCAAGCTCAAAGTGCTCTAAATCACTCATTGTTATAACATGTGGTTCCCTTTCAAGTCTGTATGTCTTCGCATTTGCTCTTCCCTTTAGCTGAAATAACGTCCTCTCTCATACTACCACTTTTTCTCAGTTTTGAGATTTGGCTTGAACGCTATCACAAATGCGAAATCTTGCCTGAATCTCCCAGACAGAGATAATTATTTACCTACTCTGTTCTTCAGAAGCCAACAAAAACACTGAGTTTCTAAACTGTGGTAGGTTGTTGTACTAAGCATAAGACATGATTGCTGTCCTTTGAAAGATCATAAAGTATTTGGATCTGTGAAGGTATTCCAACTATAACTTTTGTTTTTGCTCTGTTTTTACTTTTTTTTAAAATTTTTTTATTTTTTATATTTTAATTTTTTTAATTTTAAAATCTTTAATTCTTACATGTGTTCCCAAACATGAACCCCCCTCCCACCTCCCTCCCTATAACATCTCTGTGGGTCATCCCCATGCACCAGCCCCAAGCATGCTGTATCCTGCGTCAGACATAGACTGGCGATTCAGTTCTTACATGATAGTATACATGATAGAAATAGTCCTCCCTAAACTCTGAGCTCTTTAAAGAACTGTTTGTCAACACTGAATGTGATGTTTAGGCAGAAATCACTGGAGGCATAGCACATTGGTTTTGAGAGAGAGGCAGAATGCACATGTAAGAAAGAGCATTACAGGATCTTCCCATTACTAGTTGAGTATTGGCCAGTGCATTAGTTAAAGATAAACATTTCCAAGTTTCCAAAAAAAGCATCAGGTTTTCAAATTATTTAAATGGAGCAACAACTGCAGATCTCCCTGAGAATAAGCTTGCTATTAATTATCTTTCAAACAGCGTTAGAATAGGACTGAGAGCAGTAGGCAGTTGAAGAAAGTGGATTATGGATATCATTTTAAAAGAAAGCCAAGGCATTATATTTACTCCCTTAATAAAGAAAATTTCCTTTGAAGAGGTAACACATTAAAGAGTATCTTTATATGCAGTTGTTTATTATCTTTTCAAAAAATTTATATTGATGCTCTTCCTCTGTGTAAAAGAAAGTGTTAGAGTTGATATAGCAGATAGATATAATCTCCTATGGAGTTTATATTCTGAGGGCAAAAACAATAAAGAACTAATGTGCAATAACATAAATTATAAATAATCAGTTAACTATTTCATTGTAATTTTATTTTTATTTTTTCATTTAATTTCTATTTTATATTGGAGTATAATCGGGATTGGGGGCAGGAGAAGGGGACAACAGAGGATGAGATGGCTGGATGGCATCACTGACTCGATGGACGCAAGTCTGAGTGAACTCCGGGAGTTGGTGATGGACAGGGAGGCCTGGCGTGCTGCGATTCATGGGGTCACAAAGAGTCGGACACGACTGAGCAACTGAACTGAACTGAACTGATAATCAATATGGCTCAGGTGGTAAAGAATCTTCCACCATGCAGGAGATCCAGGTTCAACCCCTGCACCAGGAAGATCCTCTGGAGAAAGAAATGGATACCCATTCCAGGATTCTTGCCTGGAGAATTCCATGGACAGAGAAGCCTGGCAGGCTACAGCCTATGCAGTCACAAAGAGTCAAACATGACTGAGCAACTAACACTTTCACTTTTTTCTTTCATAGTTGGTTTACAAATTTGTGTTAGTTTCACGTGTACAACAAAGTGATATATTTATATATATATGTGTGTGTGTGTATATATATGTGTGTATGTATACATATACACATATACCCATACATACTACTACATATAATCAACAAGGACCTACTATACCACACAGGGGAACTCTACTCTCTATTCTATAATAACCTACATGGGAGACGAATCATTGCAATTTTGAGACATAGGTAAAGAAAGAATAGAACAGAATAATGCAATCTAACCTTGTAGTCAGACACCTTTTCTATGAAGACCTGATATCTAAGCCATGATGTGAGGAATGGAGGGACTTAGATGAAGAGGGGATGACAGAATACTCCAGGCTGAGGGAATCATCTATGCAAATGCTCACAGTTTAATGGTATAGAATGCATTCAAAGCATATGAAGGCAGATACAGTTGGAAAAAACCTAGGGAGAACATGCATTAAGCTGGGGTGTAGAGAGTAATCAGATTTTGGAGGATCATATTCAGAAGTTTGAATTTCACTATAAAAGCAAGGAGGAGGCATTTTCTCTTACCTCTAAGAGGAAGGGATTTGAATAGAACATTGATCTCATTAGATTTTCTGGCTAAAGAATCATAGCTCAGACTTAGATAATGTTGACCTGAGGAGCCTAGTTTTCACTTCTTCATATAATAAGTGAAAACACTTGAAATGCATTTGATGTAGAATTTATAGGTCACAATGTTAGATTGGACATAAAGTTTAAAGGAGAGAGAAGTATCAACGATTATTTGCTTCCTGGCTTAATTAAGCAATTAGGTGGAAGTCCAAGTTACTCTTTGCCAATGGAACAAAGGGAGCCTGCTGGCTTTGAGGAGATCATGTGTTTAATTCTGGACACACTGGATGTGAGCTAGCTATAGTACATCTGGATGGGGCTACCAGTAGGCAAATGGTTAATGGTAGAGTGGAGTCTTCCATTGGGCTTCCCTGGTGGCTCAGAGGTTAAAGCACCTGCCTCCAATGCGGGAGACCTGGGTTCAATCCCTGGGTCAGGAAGATCCCCTGGAGAAGGAAATGGTAACCCACTCCAGTATTCTTGCCTGGAGAATCCCATGGATGGAGAAGCCTGGTAGGCTACAGTCCATGGGTCACAATGAATTGGACACGACTGAGTGACTGCACCCTTCACCTTCAGAGTGGATTCAGATGACATTATAGGATTCAGATTTCAATTTTAGACTCTTCTATCTACAGTGGAAAAATAAACTCATTGGAGAAGATAACAAAGCCCTGGGGAAAGTGTGGAGTGGTAAAGGAAGAAGGCCAAAGAAGGAGCCCAGAGGAACTTCAATTTTAAAAGTTTAATAAAGAAAGAGGTGTCAGTTATCAGACTGAAGATATATATGAAGTACTTTACCAACTATTAGCCAGATAGCAATTTAAGAGGACAGAGCACTTTTACAGACACTACAAAAGACTTAATGGTGTTTTATTATGATTATTTTTCTGAAGAAAAGAGAAATTACTTTTCTAGCAAATTAGTTATATGACTTCCAACATTGTGTTGTTAGAAAAGCATTATAAATGCCTGTGTGCCGTGTTTAGTCACTCAGTCATGTGCGACTCTTTGCAACCCCATGGTCTGTAGCCTGCCAGGCTCCTCTGTCCATGGGGATTCTCCAGGCAAGAATACTGGAGTGGGTTGTCATGCCCTCCTCCAGGAGATCTTCCCAACCCAGGGATCGAACTCAGGTATTCCACATTGCAGGTGGATTCTTTACTGTCTGAGCCACCAGGGAAGCCCATGAATACTGGACTGGGTAGTCTATCCCTTCTCCAGGGGAACTTCCCAACCCAGGAATTGAAATGGGTCTCCTGCATTGCAGGAGAATTCTTTACCAGCTAAGATACTAGGGAAGCCCTATAAGTACCTATAACTATTACAATTAAAAAAAAAAAGTTTAAATTTTAGTCTTGGGAAGAAATGAAGTATTTCATCCCATAGATAAAAATCTGTAAGCTAAAAATCAAAGTTTTATTTTATATGTCACCATTTTGACATTCTCCATTGTTTAGATAATTTAATCAGTTTTGTCTTTACCAAATATTGACTTCATAGATCATTGCATTTGTTTAAACATGAGTTGTTTTTATAAATTTACCTCCTTATTTTGAGATGGCATCTTTTTCTGAGAACATAGTAATGTTCTTAGAAGTTCCTGATGGAACAGTGAGTTGGTTTTAAATCTACCTGCCTATGATGAGATGGCATCTTTTCTGAGACCATAGTAATGTCCTTAGATGTCTCTGCTGGACTTCAAAGAAGTGAACTAATGTTGAAATGTGTAGAAAATTTGTGTACAAAATTTCGTTTTCTAAAAAAAAATAATAATAACATGATTAAGCATATGCCAGAATACCGTTTGTAGATTTTTATGTTGGAATTTAATCATTTAGTTTAGAAACTAATTCTTAGTAAAATCTGATTTTTGATTCACTGACTGCCTTTATAAAAAAAATCTTCGGAGGATTAAATTTTCCTTTGCAAAAAGGCAAGTAAAATGGCCCAGAGACAATGTCACTATTGTCTATTAGTGCCATAGATAGATTTGAACTAGAAAGTAAACTTTGCATTCACAAATTTCTCTAAAGCAAAACCAAATATCCTGGATTTTTGGAAAGCACTTGAAGTAACTCTTGAAACAGGAGACAATTCAGAAACAGGACAGACAAGTACAAACAAATCTTCCAAGTCAAGATGGTTTCTGAAATATTTAAGCAATGAGAAAGAACAATATTTGCTCTTGGAATCATGACAACATGATTTTTAAAACTTTCATTTAGTAGTAAGTGGTTTGAATATTTGAGGACTAGACAGTTCCAGAAATCTACTTCTCTTCTAGAGAAGGAGAGTTATATTTAGAAGAATGAGGGTTTTTATGGCAGAGAATGACAAGAAGCCTGTACTATCTGAGAGAAGATATGAAGGGTATGTGAAAGTGAAAAGATGTTGGAGGAACCAGATGGTATTATGGGGGTCACAAAGAGTCGGACACGACTGAAGCGCCTTAGCAGCAGCAGCAGAGGCAGAGCATTGGGTGCCTAAAAGGAAGTACCAAGAGGTTAGGGTGAAATGGAAGGACACTAGACAGACATTATCTGGTCTCCCAAATAATGGGAGAAAAGTTGTCTCCTCTCTCAATCATCTGCTCCTCATCTAATTCAAAAATATGTGATTCTCCTTGGGGTTGTCAATTATGATATATTGCCTGTCTCCCAATCCCATTGCTATCACTAGAATAGAGAGGTGGCTCTTGCCAGGTTGATTGGAATTCTTCTCTAGGATTTTTTTTTTTTAGTTGAAACAAAGTGCAGCTACATCTTTGTCTTTTCTGCAGTTTGCAGAATAGTAACCCTCCAAGATATCCGTGTTCTAATTCATGGAGCCTATAGGCATGTTCAGTTATATGGCAAAGGGAAATTAAGGTTGCAGATGGAGTAAAGGTTACTAATATGCTGATGGGATGGGGAGGGAGAGGGAGGGGCATTCAGGATGGGGGACACATGTACACCCGTGGCTGATTCATGTCAATGGATTGCAAAAACCACTACAATATTGCAAAGTAATTAGCCTCCAATTAAAATAAATCAATTAGTTTAAAAAATGAAAAAGGGAGATTATCCTGAAATATCCAGTAGAGCTAAGTGTAATCACCAAGTCTTTAAAGGGGGAAAAGGAAGGAAGAAGTTGTTCAGTCACATAGCCATGTCTGACTCTTTGTGATCTCATGGACTTCAGCACACCAGGCTTCCTTGTCCTTCACCATCTCCTGAAGCTTGTTCAAACTCCTGTCTATCGAGTCAGTGATGCCATCCAACCATCTTGTCCTCTGTCATTCCCTTCTCCTCCTGCCTTCTATCTTCCAGCATCAGGGTCTTTTCAAATGAGTCAGTTCTTCGCATCAGGTGGCCAAAGTATTGGAGTTTCAGCTTCAGAATTAGTCCTTCCAGTGAATATCCAGGACTCATTTGCTCTAGGATTGACTGGTTTGATCTCCTTGAAATCCAAGGGACTCTATAAAGTCTTCTTCAGCATGACAGTTTGAAAGCATCAATATTTTGGCATTCAGCCTTCTTTATGATCCAGCTCTCACATCCGTACATGACTGCTGGAAAAACCGTAGCTTTGACTATGTGGCCCTTTGTCAGCAAAGTATAATGCCTCTGCTTTTTAATACACTGAAGAAGTCAGAATAATAAATACCAGTCTATTTGGGAGCCTTGAGAAACTGTAAGGTCTTCAGGTAATTTAAAATTCACTTTCTCATTCTCCCTTATATTTTGTGCATCCTTGAGCACATTTTCTTCGTTTGGTGTTCTTGTTAATACAGGGTTAGGTACCATATTTTTTTGGTCCTCTGACTTGAGCTTTATATCTTAACATATTTATTAGTTTGGGATGCATAGTACCACGGACCCTTGAACAACATGGTTTTGAACTGCAATGGTCCATTTTTACATGAATTTTTTCACTAAATGCATACTGTAGACACCAAGGTTGATTAAATTCAAAGATGTGGAACTGCAGATAGGAAGGGCCAATTGTAAAGTCAATACTCAAATTTTACACTTCAAGGAGAGTGGAAGTCCCTAACCCCCATGTTGGGGGGGTGTCAAATGTATTATTAATATCACATTTAAAATATACACATCATGCTCCTATTTTTTCTTTGAATGTTGTTATCAAATCAATACTCCCTACAATGAATAATATCTTAAAACTGAGGAAATGTGCTAATTAATGTCTAGTTGTCACGAGAATTAAATGAGTTAGTACATGTAAAGCACTGAATAGTACTAAGTGTATAACTATCATTTAACCAATGTCAGTTATTATTGTCAATAAATATCATCATGAATTATGCTAGGCAGAATAGTGAAATCATTAGGAGCACAGTTTTTGAAACCTGAGCTCAAATCTTACTTTGCTAGTTATGGCCTGTGGGTAATGACTAGATACATAATTTTTTTAAGCTTTGGTTTCTTATTAAAAATGGAAATATAAGGCTTAAATTAAAAAGAGAATGGGATTAAATGAGACCATCTACTTTATGAACCTATCATAGTGCCTGAAGCAAAGCAAAATCTTAACTCAGGAAATAGCAATCTGCTACCGATTAGCTGCCAATCATTAGAACATTCAGCAATCTGAATCTTGGGCTCTGTTCACAAGACTAGAATTTGTCAGCAGGTGTTTTCAGGAAATGGAGAGAGAAGAGACAGCAGAATGTATCTGATGTGTCTGGTCTTGGCTTGCATCCTTATTCCTATATCCAGTATCACTGCTTCTGGTTTTAAACTTGATGATATCTCTGGGCCTCAAATGACAGATGATCACAGTATTGTTGCTGTTGTTTATAGAAAGGGATAGAAAATTGTCATGAGATATTCTGATAGTGACCTTGAATACAAGTTTTGGCAGACTCATGCTGTGACCCTTTGGCTTCTGTGTAGACGTCTCTTAGTTTGGTGTGTGATTCCAAATGTTTTCATTGTTGTCATATAATTGGCGGGAAGATGCGTGGTTGGTAAATACGGCATGCTATGTAGACTGGTACTGGTCTTGCAGAACCGATTGTTACATTTTCAGTTTTGTAAAGCCAGTTGTCAAACACAGTCGTTACTGAAAATTAAATTACATAAATTTACAATTAAATTATATTGAAAGCAAGGTAATAAGCCCCTAAACCCACCACTTCCTAATTATTTTTACTACATAATATTATTTATTCTGGTGTGGCTGTTTACATCAGCTGTATTTGTATAGTGAAATGTTATTTATTGGTATGCTATTGCACATCACCACTCTTCAACACTGCTCACTGACAGCACTTTGGTAGTCTTAAATCAGTCAAAATGGAAGTATACACTACAGAATAGTGTCTTCTTTCCCAGGTTGTTTCTTAAGCATTTACCAGGACACCACTTGAGTTAGCATAGAGTTGGGCACATTAGAGTTTAATGGAACTATTGTTAAGCAATCATCACGCACAAGGCTCTTTCTAGAGGGATAAACTAGGAGTTTGGAATTAACATTTACACACTGCTATACATAAAATAAACAGCAAGTTCCTGGTGTAAAGCACAGGGAACTATACTTAATATTTTGCAATAACCTATAAGGGAAAAGAATTTGAAAAATAATATGATTAATTGAATCATTTTGCTTTACACCTGGAACTAACACAACACTGTTATTCAGCTATATTCAATCAAAACAATTTAAAAAACTGAACCTATAAAAAACAGTAAAATCATTTATTGTCACAACACATGTATATAATACAATTATATATATATACATTCCTGTTGTTTTAATGTTATTCTCTGCATTCCTCTATCATTTATTTCATTTGAATTCTGTCTCCTACTATGCACCTGAAAACATATTGGAATTTATTTTGTCTTGTTAATAGTTTCGGTCAGTAGGTAACTTTCTTAAGAGGTATAAAAAGACAAAGTAAAATGTTTTGTACTCAGTTTTCTAGACACTACTACAAAATCTACATTTTACAGAATTTGAAATAGAACTACTTACATTCCAATATATATTCTGAGAGTCAAATTCTAGAAAATAATTTTGAAAGCAAGTATTCATAAATTGGTTGCTAGAAGTTTTTCCTTGGTTGTGTTTGGCTTGGGTGATTAACTAATGATTTGCTAATTTTTGGAGATCTAAATATTCACTCATTACCAGCTGAGAGATAAAAACTAACTTATCTTCCTTTAATTACTACTTCATTTATAACACTGAAAATTTTAAAATAAGTTATCATAGAAAAACCAAGTCCAATCAGTTTTAACTTATCTGATAATAAACTAGCTAATAAAAAATGCCATTTACAAAAAAAAATATCTGTAGGTATATTTTTAGACTTTTGGAGAATCCCTCTTAGAATATCTTTAAGAGAAGAAACAGTTTGATAATATGGAAGGTCATCAGAACTCTAGTAGTTTATCTTTTAAAATCTCTAGTATAACCGGTTTTGTCTTTCCTATTTTAAGTACGGTGCATCATTGCCAGAACATTCCTAAGGCTTTTGAAACTTTATCCTCAGATTCCAGAGGGTTTCTCACATCACGGAACCTTCTTTGATTTTGTATATCTACTAATCCAATGCCTACCCAGATGATGTTCCCAGGATAGAACCATGGGGCCCCATAGTTTGGCACTCAGTTTGTATGACATGCCATGAAGAATTATAAAAGAGAGCAAAGCTATATATTATCACCTAGAAGACTCACTAAATTTATTTCAATGACAAACTGGATATGATTTATATATTGTATATATTTCACATGATTTTAGAATTTCCCCATTTTTGATATTATATTCTATTTTAAGGACCAAAAGCCAGTGCTTAGCTTAGTCGTTGCAATGATTTTGAGTGATAAAGCAAAAACTATGCAAAATCATGAAAATTAATGATTAAGTTTTTGTGCCATTTTATTTATTCAATATCTATCATTCATGTACTTAGAATGTGCTGGATATTGAATAGACTCTAGAGAGCAGTGACTTTTTAAAAAGAGAGACATATTTCTTGCTCTCAGGTACTATGGAGTGTTGTGAAGAAGACAGGCACTAGAGAATAATTATAAGTGCATAATAAGTGTTACAAGAAGCATAAGGTAAAGTGGTACTCCATAACACAGGACTCAACATAATTTGAAGAAGTTAGGGGATGCTTTGCAGAGGAAAGCAAATCAAAGGTGTTAATTAACCAAAGAAAGGGGTCAGCATTAGTGGTTTACAAGCATCCCTCTTTCTCATTCATATTTTATACTATGTTCTCTTATCACTTAACTTAGTCTGTTTAAGCTGCTATAACAAAATACCACATGGTTTATGATCAACAAACATTCATTTTTCACCGTTCTGGAGGCTAAGTTCAAGACCAAGAGGCAGGGCTGGGTGTCTGGTGAGGGCCTGCTTCCTGGTTCATAGACAGGCAGTCTTCTAGCTATATCCTCACATGCGGGAAGAAGAAAAGGAGCTCTCTGGAGTCTTCTTTCATAAGGGCACTAACACCATTCATAAGGGCTATATGTTCATAATGTAATCAACTCCCCCAAACCCCAAGTTCTAAAGTGATCATACTGAGAGTTAGGATTAATCATATAAATTATGGGTGAACATAAACATTCAGTTTTATAGCACCACTTTTTGAACTATTCTGGAGAATATGGCTGTTGAGGGGATTCATTTATAAAGAGAAGTGAAGAGACTACATTTAAACTGAGTGTATACTGAAAATATATATGACTGAGTATACGTATACTGAGAATACACTTAAACTTACACTCCCCTACCCTCCACCCCATGCCACCTCATACTCATAACCTTCTCATCTTCTATTATTCTGAAACTTAAGCAGGATTCAGTTTAATTCAGGAATCCATTGGGATAACCTAAAAGAAACTGATTTCTGGGGGAAGGAATTGAGAGTAGTCTACATGACTTACTGTTAATACTTTTCTTTATCCTCTATTCATTTATCCTCTCTTCAATATTTACATATTAAATATAATTATAAGCAAGATGTTTTATGTATGCATATATATGTTTCCCTTCCCCCCCAAAAGAGAGGCTTCATAGCCAGTCACTTAATTTTCAAATAAGTCTGAGCTTAAAATAATAGGATTGTCAAAAATGTCATAAAAATCGACCAACTTAACTATCATCAGTTAAATATTTACCTGTATTTTCTTCTCATTCTTTTGTGGCTTAATTTGAAATTTAATTATTTAAATACATATGGCTCAATTTGGTATATAGTATAAGGCAAATACTGATTTTATCCTATATTATTTGTAGAATAATAAATATCCTCATCATCAATTTGCAAGGCATCATTTGTTATGTACTATGTTCCCATATGTTATAAGGTTTATTTCAGGGCTCTTTATAATGATCTTTTAATCTGTATGCTGCTTTTTTAGAACAACCTCTTTGCTATTTTAAGTCTTAAAGTTTCTTAGTGAACTTGCACAGCTGATCTAATTCTTTTTTGTATTTTCTTTTTTTTAATGTATATGTTAAAACTGTTCTGTCTAGTTACCAAAAACACCCCACTGAGGTAGTGATTTGGAGATCTTTAATCTATAAAGTCATCAAGAAAACTATTTACTCTGCAAAATCAGACTTCACTCAGTGACCTAGCTTTCACACACACACACACACGTATTTCTTATATAGTCTGTGTATTTATTGTTAAAGTTATTCTTAACATTGTAGATTTTAGATGCTATCACAAATGCAGTTTTTCTTGATGATCATTCTAATAAGTTCATTCTAAAAGATATAAAGTTAATTATTTTTTTTACATAATATACAAATAATTCAAATGTAGATTATCTATATCTAAATCTGTTTGCTTTAATTTTTATCCTACTATATTTTCTAGAAATTCCAGTGTAATATTAATAGTACTAGTGAAAGTGGACATATCTGCCTTTATTCTGATTATAAAGGAAATAATACTGTATGAATTGTTGTTATTGTTATTCAGTCACCTAATCGTGTTCAACTCTTTGCTACTCCATGGACTTCAGCACGCCATGCTTCCCTGTCCTTCACCATCTCCAGGTGCTTGCTCAAACTCTTGTCCATTGAGTTGGTGATGCCATCTAGCCATCTCATCCTGTCGTACCCTTCTCCTGCCTTCTATCTTTCCCAGCATCCTGGTCTTTTCTAATGAGTCAGCTCCTCACATCAGGTGGCCAAAGTCTTGGAGCTTCAGCTTCAGCATCAGTTCTTCCATGAATATTCAGGATTGATTTTCTTAAGGATTGACTGGTTTGATCTCCTTGCAGTCCAATGAGAGCCTTCTCTAACACCACGATTTGAAGCATCAGTTTGTGGGTGCTCAGCCTTATTTATGGTCCACCTCTCACATCCATGCATGATTACTGGGGAAAATATAACTTTGATTATACAGACCTTTGTCAGAAAAATAATGTCTCTGCTTTTTTAATGCATTGTCTAGGTTTGTCATAGCTTTTCTTCCAAGGAAAAAGCGTCTTATAATTTTATGGCTGCAGTCACTGTCCACAGTGATTTTGGAGCCCAAGAAAATAAAGTCTGTCACTGTTTCCACTGTTTCCTCATCTATTTGCCATGAAGTGATGGGACCAGATGCCATGATCTTTGATTTTTGAATGTTGAGTTTTAAGCCAGCTTTTTCACTCTTCTCTTTCACCTTCATCAAGAGGCTTTTTTAGTTCCTCTTTGCTTTCTGCCACTAGTGAATATTTGAATAATGGTGAATAATCTACTTGTGCTTAAGGAAAATGATATTCCTGGGAGAGGGCACATTTTCTTTAGGATCATCTAACAATCTGTGTCTATTCTCAATATTAAAAGATTCATTTCACTATAGATTCTCATTCTTATCTTGTTAAACTTGTATGCAGGTCAAGACAACAAGCAACAGTTAGAACCAGTCATGGAATACTGGACTGGTTCAAAATTGGGAAAGGATTACGTCAAGGCTGCATATTGTTACCCTGCTTATTTAACTTCTATGCAGAGTATATCGTGTGAAATGCTGGGCTATATGAAGCACAAGCTGGAATCAAGATTGCTAGGATAAATATCAATAACCTCAGATTTGCAGATGACACCACCCTCAAGGCAGAAAGTGAAGAGGAACTGAAGAGCCTCTTGATGAAAGTGAAAGAGGAGAGTGAAAAAGTCAGTTTAAAACTCAACATTCAAAAAACTAAGATCATGGCATCTAGTCCCATCATTGCTTGGCAAGTAGATGGGGAAACAATGGAAACAATAATAACAGGCTTTATTTTCTCTGGCTTGAAAATCACTGCAGATGGTGACTGCAGCCATGAAATTAAAAGACACTTGCTCCTTGGACGAAAAGCTATGACAAACATAGGCAGTATATTAAAAAGCAGAGACACTGATTTACTAACAAATGTCCTTCTAGTCAAAGCTATGATTTTTCCAGTAGTCATGTTTGGATGTGAGAATTGGACCATAAAGAAGGTTGAGTGCCAAATAATTGAATCTTTTGAACTGTGGTGTTGGGGAAGACTCTTGAGAGTCCCTTAGACTGCAAGGAGATACAACCCTTCTATCCTAAAGGAAATCAGACCTGAATGTTCATTGGAAGGACTGATGTTGAAGCTGAAACTCCAATACTTTGGCCACCTGATGTGAAGAGCTGACTCATTAGAAAAGACTCTGATGCTGGGAAAGATAGGGGCAGGAGAAGAAGATGACAGAGGATGAAATGGTTGGATGGCATCACCGACTCAATGGACAGGAGTTTGAGCAAGCTCTGGGAGACGGTGAAGGAGACGGAAGCCTGGTGTGCCGAGTCCATGAGGTCGCAAAGTCTACATGACTGAGCAACTGAACAGTAACGTAGATTCCCATCCTGTAATCTTTAGTTTTTGTTTTGTTTTAATAAATTTATTTATTTGTTTATGGCTGGGCTGGGTCTTCATTTCTGCCTGGGCTTTTCTCTAGTTTGGGTGAGCAGGGGCTACTCTCTAGTTGTGGTACTTGGGCTTCTCACTGCAGGGGCTTCCTTTGTTGCAGGTCACAGGCTCTAGGGCAAGCAGGCTTCAGTACCTGTGGCACAGGGGTTCAGTAGTTGCAGCTCCTGGGCTCATCATTTGTGGCACATGAGCTTGGTTGGCCCTTAGTATATGGAATATTTCTGGATTAGGGATCAAATGTATGTCTTCTGTATAGGCAGTAGGATTCTTCGCCAGTGAGCCCTCCAACCCTGCTATCTTTTATATGATACCAATGTATTTGATGACTCCTAAGATAGTTACATTCATTCTTCTTCAACTTTGGCTTTTTATATATTTCCAAGACTGCAAAGAGATCCAACCAGTCTATTCTGAAGGAGATCAGCCCTGGGATTTCTTTGGAGGGAATGATGCTGAAGCTGAAACTCTAGTACTTTGGCCACCTCATGCGAAGAGTTGACTCATTGGAAAGGACTCTGATGCTGGGAGGGATTGGGGGCAGGAGGAGAAGGGGACGCCAGAGGATGAGATGGCTGGATGGCATCACGGACTTGATGGACGTGAGTCTGAGTGAACTCCAGGAGTTGGGGATGGCCAGGGAGGCCTGGCGTGCTATGGTTCATGGGGTCGCAGAGTCAGACACGACTGAGTGACTAAACTGAACTGAACTGAAGAAATGCTGTATCTCACTTAAAACACTTTAACTCATGAGTAACTATTATGCACATTTTAATTAAAGTGAGTTGCTACGTATGTGTCTATTTACAAGCTACCATGCACAACATTGGTGACAACCAAGGAATATAGCTCAAATTTCACTTCTTCCATGAAGCTTCTCTTTACCACTTACATATAAATAATTCTTCCCTTGTAAACTTCTACAATACTTTGCTTCCAACATTCACACAGACTTCAGTTTAGTTCAGTTCAGTTTAGTCACTCAGTCCTGTCCGACTCTTTGTGACCCCATGAATCGCAGCATGCCAGGCCTCCCTGGCCATCACCAACTCCTGGAGTCCACTCAGACTCAAGTCCATTGAGTCAATGATGCCATCCAGCCATCTCATCCTCTGTCGTCCCCTTCTTCTCCTGCCCCCAATCCATCCCAGCATCAAAGTCTTCTCCAAAGAGTCAACTCTTCGCGTGAGGTGGCCAAAGTACTAGAGTTTCAGCTTCAGCATCAGTCCTTCCAAAGAAATCCCAGGGCTGATCTCCTTCAGAATGGACTGGTTGGATCTCCTTGCAGTCCAAGGGACTCTCAAGAGTCTTCTCCAGCACCACAGTTCAAAAGCATCAGTTCTTTGGCGCTCAGCTTTCTTCACAGTCCAACTCTCACATCCATACATGACCACTGGAAAAACCATAGCCTTGACTAGATGGACCTTTGTTGGCAAAGTAATGTCTCTGCTTTTGAACATGCTATCTAGGTTGGTCATAACTTTTCTTCCAAAGAGTAAGCATCTTTTAATTTCATGGCTGCAGTCACCATCTGCAGTGATTTTGGAGCCCCCCAAAATAAAGTCAGCCACTGTTTCCACTGTTTCCCCATCTATTTCCCATGAAGTGATGGGACCAGATGCCATGATCTTCGTTTTCTAAATGTTGAGCTTTAAGCCAACTTTTTCACTCTCCTCTTTCACTTTCATCAAGAGGCTTTTTAGTTCCTCTTCACTTTCTGCCATAAGGGTGGTGTCATCTGCATATCTGAGGTTATTGATATTTCTCCCGGCAATCTTGATTCCAGCTTGTGCTTCTTCCAGTCCAGCGTTTCTCATGATGTACTCTGCATACACAGACTTACCGCATACAATTAAATATAATTTTCTTTTATGAATTTTTTCTTTTCACTCCTTTTTAGCAAAGTATAGTGATATCTGTCACAGGGTCAGAAATTAGACTAACTGGTTTCAGTTCTAAGCTCTGTTTCTGAACTATATGTGTGACCTTCAGCAAGTTTCTAGTGCAAATTGTCTGATCTCTCTGTACCACAGTTCCATCATATGTAAAATAATGTTAAAAAATATTTATAATTTACTTAAAATTTTACAGTGTTTTCCAAAAGTTAATGAAATATATTATCTCTTAGAACACTTTCTGGCACATAAAACACGCTCAATTATTTGTAAGTAGATAACAACAGCAGTTGTTTAAAATAGGTCACCTTTGTGTTGAATTTTATTGTTAATGTTTATATATATATAGTATATGTATATACTACATACATATATACAAATATTACATATATATACTACATTTATTATCTATATAATGTTTATACATATATATATATATACACATATACTACATTTCATTTAGTCATCCCAATAAATTCACAAGAAAGTTGAAGCTTGTAGAGATTAAATTACTTGCCCAAAGGTACATTCTTAGTAAGTGAGGGAATTGCAGTTCCAACTCATTTGGTCTCATGGTAAAACCTCTGCTGTTTAGCAGCATACAGTTCACGTTCCCAACCAGCAACAAAGGACAGGGATCTCTCTGTATAAAATTGCAGATTCAGACATGGCATAGGAGAAGCCTTATACAGACAACTCAAATATCACAACTGCTAACACACATTCCAGTGGTGCTCAAACTTTGCTGAACTGTAGAATCACTTTGCCTTTTTTTTTTCCTTAAAAAAAAAAAAACAAAATCCCAATGCCCAAGGTACTCCTAAACCACTTAAATATGCATCTCTGAGGGTGGGATCAAGGCTTCAGCACATTTAAACCACCCTAGATGATTCCAAGATAAAGAACCAATGATTTAGAACAGTGATTATAATTGGAACCAGTCAAAATTTAGAGAAATCAATCCCCCAGTCTTCCAGAAGGGTTAGGCAGGGTTTTACAGAAGAGGTTATTCTTGACTTAATATTTGGAAGACAAGTTTGCTAAGGACTCCTGGGAAAAATAATGAGTAGGGGATTGATATAAATATGAATGAACAGAATGCAGAAAAAGGGCATGGTATACTGGCGAAATTGCCAGAATTGTGCACTTCTGGCTGTATTGTACCATCCCTTAAATGATCTTGTTTGTGTAATAATGTTTGCAATTCTTCATTCATCATTTTTTATCCTAAAAACATGACTTTGTTTCTTCCTTCCCACTTGCCCTCTGAGAAGCCATCCATGTGTGTTTTGACTATCCAAACTAATCCCACTTGATCACTTTCTTACATTTTGCATATTATTTATTTGTATCTGGTTTTAATTAAAGTGATAATATATTGAATTTTTGTCATCTGTGTGCGTGCTCAATCACTTCAGTCATGTCTGACTCTTTGTGACCCTACGGACTGTAGCCCACCAGGCTCCTCTGTCCATGGAATTCTCCAGGCAAGAACACTGGAGTGGGACGCCATGCCCTCTTCCGGGGGATCTTTCTGACCTGGGATCCAACTGGCATCTGTCTGTGTCTCCTGCATTGCAGGTGGATTCTCTATCCACTGAGCCACCTGGGAAGCCCTTCTGCAGTCTACTTACTTTAAAATATCAGATAATAGATCTATTCTATTAGATTTTGCACACTTCAATGTAGAGTAGTTTATTTTTTCAGTAATATAACTGTATATGTTATGCACCCAGTAAATCATTTTTTAGGGACTTTCCAGGTCGTGCAGTGGTAAAGACTCTGCCTCCTCATGCAGGAGACACGAGAAACACAGGCTTGATTTCTGGGTCAGGAAGACTCCTGGAGTAGGAACAAAGATCACTTTTTACTTAAAATAATGTTTGTTTCTAGAGAAGGAAATGGTAACCCATTCCAATATTCTTGCAGGCAGAATCTCATGGTCAAAGGAGCCTGGTGGGCTGCAGTTAATGCAGCTACAAAGAGTCAGACACAAACAAGCAACTGAGCACTGTGGAACTGTTGCCAATAATCTGCTGTTTTTTTAACTTTCACCTATACATCTTTTCTATATTTCGTATTTCTATAACTATTAAATATCACTTTTGAAGAGTACAATAGAAAATTTAATGCCTTAAAATGATGTGTATGTGAGTAAATGTATATACATATATAACATATCTATGAGGTAAAGTGTTAAGTTAAAAAATATCTGGCGTTTTGAAAATGCATTAAAATTTAAGTCTAAGACAAGAAGACATTCTGCTCCAATAATTCACATATGTATTATTAATCAGAGATTAAAATAAAGGTTATAGATGGGATAACAACTTGGGTGTAAAAGAAATGTTTGTAAGGCCTATTGTTATGCTTCAAACTTATGTGCACATGACTTCCAAGAATAATTGGTCAGAATGTGATTTGAGTCATAACTTAAAATTCAAAAGAAAACAATAAAAAAAACTAAAATTCTATTCAAGTCTAAGGGGAAAAAGTTGTTTACTACATATCCAAAGTAGAAAACATAAAGCCCTGAGATTTGTTTTTTTCCAGCGGGTATTAGTAGCAAAATGCAATGTCTGGCTTGAAATCACATGGTTGACAGTTTTTGGAATACTCACTGGTTTCCAATATGAAACCAAAAGATAAACATCTTCTGTCTTTAAAATGTAGTAAGCCAACATGTGTCTGAACTGTTTAATGAAATTCTACAGTGTTAACTGCCCCTGTGAGAGAAACCTAATGCACAAGCGGAACTGATAGATTAAAAAGTTCAATGACCAATTTGAAGTGGGATCTTCATAATCTAGTTACAAGTTTCACATATTCAAAATAAACAGCTGTTGACATGACATTTCAAAAAACAGGACAAATTTTACAGGCCTTTGGTGAAGCCTTGGAAACATCCTCTGGATGGAATAGAGTATTCATGAAGTAATTGCTCTAAAACAGCATTCCCTGGAACGATAATTAATAGTTGCCAAATCCATTGTCACCCAGATATCTTGTTCTACAGAAAAAGACAAGGAAAGCAACTGATTTTCATTTTACCTCCATAACATGGTTTCCCAAGTACATCAAAGACTAAAAAAATGAAGATATGACAAATACATATTTTTAAAGGTTCCCGTCAATGAAAAACATAAATTCTTAGGACTTCCAAATGCATGCCACTCTCACAAATAGTCCTCCAGAACTCTTCAACTTCATAATCACATTAAAAGAAGAATCCAGTATTTTCAAAGCTGACATCATATACTGGCAAAAGCAAAGATCTAGGGATCAGATTGTGTGTGTGTGTATGTATGTGTCTGTGCTTTCCCTCACCATTTGCGTGACCTCAGGTAAACCATTATATTTTTGTGAGCCTCTTTTATTTTTTCTGCAAACTAGCAATTATACTAGAGCAGTGGTTTTCCATTTTTTGGACGTTGTTGTTCATATGCAGTAAAAGGTTAATTTCACTGTTGAGCCAATGCACCTGAGTCTTATTAATAGGGCTTGATTCAGATACACGTCCCTGAGTACCAGAATCACTTGTACTAATTTGCATTAATGAATATGCTCAGGACTGAATTTTGTATTAAAAATTCAAGAAACATAGTGCTGAATTTCACTTTCTTAATTGGTAACAACATTTACAAAAAGTTCAAGTACATGCACGAAGATAACTGGAGACAGTGTGAGATTTGCACAAGATGAGTTAACTCTGAAGAGAAAGTAAATGTGTTAATGGTACTACAGGGTGGCCATTTAACATAAAATACATTCGCTGTGGATGTTGTCTCCCATTCCAAGTTTCAAGAGTTAAAATACACTTTTCAAAATTTAAATTCTAATTAATTAGTTGTAGAGCCCTCCCAAATGCCACAACAGAAATTTTTGTATTTTTAAAGCTATTCAACTAAACAACATTGTACAGCATTTATGTGATTTACAATTACGGAATTCTAAAAAATTAAAAATATATATTATTGGTTAATAAATTTGTTGCTGGATTGCTTTGTTATTGGCAGATATTTTGATAGAAGTCACTGCAGTCATGACCAGCTCCTTGCAACCCTGTGCACCACAGCCCACCAGGCTCCTCTGTCCACGGCATTCTCCAGGCAAGAATCCTGGAGTGGGTTGCCATGCCCTTCTCCAGGGGGTCTTCCCAGCCCAGGGACTGAACCCATGTGTCTTACATCTCCTGCACTGGCAGGTGTGTTCTTGACCACTAGCGCTGCCTAGGAATCCCCTTGACAGGTGTGCTTTGCTTATTTTCTATAAGACTTTTCTTTGTAAAGGAAACATGTAGAAAAATAAGTCCCATATTTAAGCTTTGTTCCTCTCATGCTATATTGTTGAATTTTTATGTAGTAAAATTTGAAATGCTATGGAAAAAATTGGTTACATAACCAATTTCTATGGTGATCCAAACTCATTCTGAGTCCAAAGTGCTTACACCAAGGCAAAAATACCTTTTTTTTCATTCCTAAAAATTGTTTGTCTTTATATATATATGTGGGTACGAAGAATATCAGTGGAGGTTTGCACAGTCCAAAACTAAAAGCACTGAGAAAGTTTGAAAATAAGTAGAAAGGCCAAGACTAAAAGAATCTTGTTTTTGGATGTGTTTATAAAGAAAATCTTTCAACAGGTCTTTGACCAGGTATCGTTTTGATCTTTTTATTTTCCTCTACCTATGTATACGTGATTAACCCACCAATTGTGCCTTCAGAATATCTTATATATCTGCTTCCTATCTCATTCTCATTGCAGGCCTGCCTACCTGTCTGTATTACTGCAAAATTATGGTCTCTGTGCCTCCCAAAATTCTGCCTCTTTTCTCTAGTTCTCTTGATTAATCAATATGAAAATGATTTTATATCGTCAATTTCTTTAACAAAAATAATAGAGAAATCCCACATTCCTCCTATGATTATTTCCAAACAGCTCAGTGTGAAATTCATAACATATACACACATACACAGAGTTTTCCAGTCTATGAACATTCTTAAACACACTCCTGCATATATTCCAGTCTCCTTAGTGTTTCACCTTTGTCTCTTATTAAAAAATTCCAAGTTTATCTTAAGGTTTAAAAAGTTATATTCTTCCTCATTTCAATAGAATTTTCATATTCTTAACAGTAATGAAGGATTCTCATTTCATTGTGTTAATATAATTTTATTTTCTAATTATTTATTCTGATTTTATTTCTTCTTTTGAGGATATGGTAATTTCACCTGAGATGTAGCTCTTGCTTCATTGATTTTACTTCCTTGTGAGATTTTTTTTTTTTTAGCAAACTTGTGCACTTTTATTTCATAATATAGGAAATATACTTGCCATACACAACAGTAACAGGACATTAGCTAAATGATGTGAGAGAAATTGATGTTGGTCATGTTGGTTTAAACTTTCCTACAATGATTAGCCTTGTAAATACTAGACCCAATTGCAATTTACTCACACATGCTACCTGATTTTTCAGTGATGTTCAATTACTTCCCTGTAATTCATTTGTTCAACAGAGATGCATTGTGTACTGTTCAAGGTGCTAATGATATAAAGGTGAACAAAGAAACAGCTCCCTACCTCTTCAGAGTTTAGATTCTAGTCTGGAAGAAAGGCAATAATCCAAAAGTCCGCTCTACACGTCTGTCTCTCTTTTGCTGTCTTGCATACAGTGACTCAGAGGGAGAGGGAGAGGGTGGGATGATTTGAGAGAATGGCATTGAAACATGTATACTATCATGTAAGAAACGAATCGCCAGTCTATGTCCGATGCAGGATATAGCATGCTTGGGGCTGGTGCATGGGGATGACCCAGAGAGATGTTATGGGGAGGGAGGTGGGGGGGGGGGTTCATGTTTGGGAACGCATGTACACCTGTGGTGGATTCATGTCAATGTATGGCAAAACCAATACAGTACTGTAAAGTAAAATAAAGTAAAAATAAAAATTAAAAAAAATAATAAAATAAAATGCAGTAAGATCAGTATGAGATCTTTAGAAATGTAAAATAAACATAAATATATTGAGTTTGAATATAAAAAAAAAGGCAATAATCCAATATAGTTCAAGTGGATATGACTGGGGATAAAGAGGCACTGTAAGAGCTTACAGTAGGGCTTTGACCTAAGGAGGGATCCCAGGGCACTTTCCCTGAGGGAATGCTTGCACTGAACTCAGAGCAGGAACAGACAGACATTAATTTGTTAAAGAAGGCAGGGAGAAGTATTCCAGCAGAGGATACAGCATTGTTAGAGATCTTGAAGTAGAAGGGAACAGGACTGGTTCTGGACCTGCAAGAAGAGCAGAAAGGTTTCAAAAGGGAAAGTGAGGAGGCAAAGTGCTGGAATTTGAGGCTGGGGAAAGAGACGCAGGCCAGACCCAGTTTGGTGTTAATATCTTATAATGAGATTTCTTATCATCCTAAAAGCATAGGGAAGCCAAAGAGGGGCTTTAAACAGGGCAAATGATATATGCAGAAAAAAGACTCATTACTAACTGGTGACTAAGAATATAGGATTTGTAGGCTTTAAGCATTCCCAGTAAGAGTAAACACTTGGGAACTGTTAAAAAGCACATTAAATGGTATGCTATTTTGTTTGTATTAAACACTTAAGTTACAATACAAAAGCACATTGTTTGTGCTGACATTTGGAGACTGTATGATATATCCAATAAAATGGCAAACCAGAGTCTTTTATAAATAATCCATTAATTAAAGTCTAGGGCTGGCTCAGTGGTTTTAAATTAAAATGCTGGAACTAAAGAAGTGACTAAAATGTTTATGTAATAGGATTTTGATGTATCCATGGATTTGTAAGCAATTTTACTTCTATGTTATTGATTTGCTTCTGGCTTAGGTTAGAAATGACTTGAAATTGTTACCTCTTGACAGCTGCTGACATATTTGAAATTAACCAATTCTAGGCTTAGCTCCTAGAGCAGATGTCCATGTAGTAAAGCCAACCTTCTAACTGCCACCAATTGGTTTCTTCTTCAACAAAGTCACTAAAAAGGCCGGGATCAAGTTGCTTAATCACAGTAATAAGAAGTGGAAGAGAGCACTTGGATTATTTTTCCTCATCCCTTGAGACAACAACAAACCTGCTTTCCAGCCTTTATCCTTAAGTACTTTGCCTAGTCCGATTTAAATGTATTAAATGATATAAATTCTTTGCTTCTTTCATAAAGCCTCTAAACAGTCTGCTCTCCTTACCCTCAGTTATCCATGTCTTTGCTTCCTTAGTAAACATATTAGAGAATTCCTGCTTTTTCTCTGTATTCCCAGGATTCAGACAGTAAACAGGAAGACTCACTTAAGTCATGAAGAAGAAATGAGCTAGAGAAATGAACTGCCTAATTACCTCAGTGGGTGGTCCTTGTATATGGAAATAAAATTTATCGGAAGGGAGGAAGTGTAGTAACTATTAACCATCCATAACACAGTAACTATGACATGACAATCAAATACTGGTCAAGAAAGAAAATCACTATAAATTTTAAACAAATATAAAATAATTATAGGCTGGAAAGCAAAATGGGAATCTGTGATCAGGAATATTCTGTTGCTTTATTTTTGAGGCTGAGTAAAATGCATATGACCGTAACATGTTCATTTTCAGTAAGCACACCTTACAATGTATTAGTGGGTAGGTAGTGTTGAAAGAGGTTATCAGATGTGCTGCAGACTGACTGTTTGTGTCTATCCCCATAATTTATATGTTAAATTCTAACTCCCAGTCTGATGGCAGCATTTGGAAGTAGGGGCTTTAGGTGGTTATTAGGTCATGAGATTAGAACACTCATGAATGGGACTAGCACACTTGTAAAAAGAGACCCTGGAGACCTGCCTTCCCCTTCCCATTCACCATGTGAAGATACAGGAGGAAGGCAATGGTCTGTGAATCAGGAAATGGACTCTTAAAGACACTACATGCACCGATGTGTACTGATGTTGGACAGCCCAGACTCCAGAACTATTAGAAGTAAACTTGTGTTGTTTATAAGCCACTCACTCTATGATATTTTGTTATAGCAGCCCAAATGGACTAGTGTGTGTGTGTGTGTGTGTGTGTGTGTGTGTGTGTGCGCACGCGCGCTCAGTCATGTCCGACTCTTTGTGACCCCATGGACTGTAGCCCACCAGGCTCCTCTTTCCATGGAATTCTCCAGGCAACAATACTGTAATGGGTTGCCATTTATTCCTCTAGGGGATCTCCCCAATCCAGGGTTCAAACCTTCATTTCCTGTGTCTCCTGCATTGGAAGGAAGATTCTTTACCACTGAGCCTGAGAATCCCCTCCAAATGGACTAAGACAACATGTATTTGAAATTATCAGGAAAAAGCATTTCTATTCATTAAGAGTAGGTTTCATCACTTTATGGCAAATAGAAGGGGGAATGGTGGAAGGAGTGACAAATTTCCTCTTCTTGGGTTATAAAATCACTGTGGATGGTGACTGCAGCCATGAAATCAGAAGATGTTTGCTTCTTGGCAGGAAAGCTATGACAAACATAGATGTATATTGAAAAGCAGAGACATCATTCTGCCAACAAAAGTCGATATAGCCAAGGCTGTGGTCTTCCCAGTGGTCACATACGGTTGTGAGAGCTGAACCGTAAAGAAAGCAGAGCACCAAAGAACAGATGCCTTCAAACTGTGGTGTTGGAGAAGACTACTGAGAGTCCCTTGGACAGCAAGGAGATCAAACCAGTCAATCTTAAGGGAAATCAACCCTGAATACTCATTAAAAGGACTCATGCTGAAGCTGAAGCTTCAGTATAGCGGTCACCTGATGCAAACAGCCAATTCGTTGGAAAAGTGCCTGATGCTGGGAAAGATTGAGGGCAGATGGAGAAGAGGGTGTCAGAGGATGAGATGACTGGATGTATTACTGATGCAATGGACACAAACGTGGGCAAACCCCAGGAGATGGTGAGGGACAGGGAGGCCTGCTGTGCTGCAGTCCATGGTGTCGCAGAGTTGAACATGACTGGGTGACTGAACAACAACAACAGGTTCTTTCTACATTATGAGAAAATAACTTTTAAAGGTGTTCTCATGTTCTTATAATATGACATTGTAAGGTTTCTTATTTTATAGTGTAGAGAGCTGAACTTCAGTAGTGTAGTAAGAAGCAAATCTAGAATTAGATTCAGGGACCTTATCTTTCAAAGACTACTTATTTCCCTTTTATCTTTGGTTAAGTTTTTTCTTTTATGGTAGGTTTTTTTAATCATACATGAAAACCAGTGAAATGATTCTGAGCTACAACAAAGAAATCTTGAAGTAATGGGGGTAGATGTAAGGAGGGGGAAACCTGTGTTGATGGGCAAAGTATTTAACAGTTTGCTGTTTCACACATGGAAAAACAATCTTAAGTTCACCTAACACCTGTTTTTTCCAGATTCTGATATATCTGTCTTACATAAACTCCTTTATTTTCCTATGTCAAAGGCAGAAATACTGTGGAAAATTTACAAAACTCATAAGTTTTATCCCTGATCTTTATCTTCTAACTTCTTTATAGAGTTTAATAATAATTCTAAACAGATATTGTGAGCTGTCCATAAAAGGAGAAAGAAGACATTTAAGAACCGATACTTTCCCTGTAGAAACTGTTCACAGATCTTCAGGCTTCCCTAGTGTTCACTTATTGGGAGAAAATTAATAGAAAAAGTCAGATGACTTTATAACTATGCCATGATGTAGAAAGTCTATATAATTTCTATTTTGATTTAGATGTTACCAGTATGACTCTACCAAAATTTATCCTCCACAGAGTACCTGGCAAATGAATTGACCTCTTCATCTGTTTTAAAAATGAAATATTTGGAGGGCAAACTTTGAGTTAATCAATAGAAACAGTAGGTTGTCTAAATCTTAGGTTAACTAGAAAGTATGTCAAAAATAATTTAAAGAATTAGGTTGTTTTTTGTGATAGAAAATCTTTAGTAAAATGTATTGCTTGGCTTGCATTACTGGGAGCATTGTGTCTTAGTTTGGCTATCCCACCCTCACATAGCTCATGAAGATTTCATGTTACTTTTCCTCCATGTTTGATTTTCTATACACACACATAGATGGAAAAATTCCTTGATCCAGAATAATTTTTAGTAAAATTAAAAATAATAGTTATATCTAATGAAGGAAGAATAAAAATATGGTTCTTTATTCACAAAGTATTGTTATTATTGGAGAAAGAAATGGAAATCCACCCCAGTATTCTTGCCTGCGAAATTCCATGGAAAAAGGTGCCCGGTGGGTGGGCTATAGTTCATGTGGTTGCAAAATATTTGAACATGACTTAGTGACTAAGGAACAACAATTGTTATTACTCTTGTGAAAACTGGTTAAATAACTACTATAAGGTGAATCAAATCAAATATTGTATAAATCCAAATCCAATTAGGAGATAAAACCACACAGTTATCTGAGCAAGAGAAGTTTACTGTAAACACTTGCTAACTGTAACAGGGGATTGAAAAAAAAAAAGGAATTGGCTAGTAAGAAAGAGAACTCTAATGAATTTGGAAATGAAACATAAGAGGTATAGTTAGTAGCCTAGGGCTGAGGTAAGGTATCCAAAAAAGTCTCCTTTTCACCAACCCAGGCCTGAGATCTCAGCTCACTGGAAGACAGAGGAGTCATTACGGTGGATCTTGTAGGAATCTGTCCTTCAGAACTTACCAGTAGTTAACTATCTTGGTATCTGGGGAAAGTTTCTCATGGGGAGATTTCATACCAGAGGCACTCCCCTATGAAATCACCCATGGGGTATGCCAGGGGAAGCTGCTGTTCCCTGAGTGCTGCTGATAACTGTTTGCAGAAACCTGGTGCAGGGGAAGCCACCAGTTTCAAAATATAAGTTTTGCTACTCAGGATTGGTTATACAAACAGAGCAGGAAATTACTGCCTTTGAAAAGATTGTTTATTTTACTCATACATCCCAAGAGGAGAGAGCATGTCAAGGTACCAATATCAATGAAGAGGCACAAAATTAGGAGAAAATAGGGGAAAGGGACTCCATGGGAAGGAAAAGGTAAGGTAGTGTAAGCAAACTCATGATTGGTTAGTTTGAATAATTTGAGCAGGCTCTGGACACAGGATCTATCCTGAGTTGTCTGGTACCTGATCCTGGGAAAATTAGAGCAGGGGGATAGTGGCCCAGAGTATGAGACTGATGAAGAAGATGTTTGGGGATATGGGCTCTGGACTGGTTAGTATGTATATATATATGAAATAAGTTCTTGAAGATGAATTGTTTGCTGACTTTGGAAATCAGCTAACCCTGGGAGAAGCAGTCTCTTCAGGGTCAGCAAGCTTCCAGTATGTCAAATATTCAGTATAGAAAATAAAAGGCATTGTTAATACACAAGTCCCCAGTGTAGAATCTGGGCACTAGGAATGCTTCATGCACTGTTACAATTAGGTGCTGGAGAAGCTGCCTTTATTGTTGGAACCCAGCATCAGAGAAGCTGTCACTGTCTAAATCTTCCAGGAGAGCACACTAGAAAACTCCCACCTACGATATCTTTTCAGCTCCTTCCACAAAGTTTAACATCAGGCCAGAGGATAACAGTAAAATCTTTAAAGGGACCATCTATGTTTTTGCAGAGTAAGTAACGAAATTTGGATCTAGACCTAAAAGCAATATACATCTATGTTCAATTGTTGACTCTGATATTTGAATGTTTCTATTCAAGTTAATTTAACACAGTTTTTAAATTTAATTTAATTGGGGGCTAATTACTTTACAGTATTGTAGTGGTTTTGCCATACATTGACATGAATCAGCCATGAGTGTACATGTGTTTCCTATCCTGAACCCCCCTCCCACCTCCCTCCCTATCCCATCCCTCTGGGTCATCCCAGAGCACCAGCCCTGAGCACCCTGTCTCATGCATTGAACCTGGACTGGCAATCTGTTTCACATATGATAATATACATGTTTCAATGCTATTCTCTCAAATCATCCTATCCTTGCCTTCTTCCAGAGTCCAAAAGACTGTTCTATACATCTTTGTCTCTTTTGCTATCTCGTATATAGGGTTATTGTTACCATCTTTCTAAATTCCATATATAGGCGCTATTATACTGTATTGGTGTTTTCCTTCTAGCTTACTTCACTCTGTATAATAGGCTCCAGTTTCATCCACCTCATTAGAACTGATTCAAATGTATTATTTTTAATGGCTGAGTAATATTCCATTGTGTATATGTACCACTGTTTTCTTATCCATTTATCTGCTGGACATCTAGGTTGCTTCCATGTCCTGGCTATTATAAACAGTGCTGCGACACACTGTTTTAAAACCTCATTCAGTGAATCAAAATGGAGTTAGAGTGGTCCTTTGGGTCTTTCCAAATTTCAGTTGAGATAGCTGGTCCTTTATATCCCTGCATTGATCTGTCTTGGATATAGTTTCCCAGGTAGGGTCAAAACTGAGGCAGGGTCTTGCATATAATGGTGTTTGAGAAATCTGTATTAAATTCATGTTGTTATTATCATTAACACTATGATTTATTATACAATGCAATGGAATTCTTGTTCTATCCTTAGGTGACAATTTCTCCCCCTTTTAGAACCAGGATTTCTGAAATTTTAATGCATAGAATTGCAAGGACAGATAGCACAGACTCCCAAGTGGACCACTGGAAATGATGGTAAGTGGAACTATTTTTGCTATTATCATTTTGTTCCTGGATTGTTATTTCTATGAGGAGTAAAGTGCTATGTAAAGATATTTATGAAGAGTTTATACTCTTCTGCATCCTAGAAGATAGTACTACATTATCATACATTATTATAACGTGTCATCTTCAAATTACCTCTTTAGTGGGACTTTCACGTGCTATTCTACTGATCTGTTAGGCCAACGGATTTTAGATTGTGTGATGTATGAAATGATAATTGCCCATGTTCCAACTCTGAAATTTCCTTTGCTTTAAAGTGTGACCCTTGTTCGGATGCCATATATATGTGGGGTCTCACAAAAGTGAATCCTACAGGAAAGACAAACAAAAATGTACCAGAATATCTGTCTGTTTCTATCAGCATGAATTTCTGGTTGTCCCTTCCATGTTAGAAGAGGCCCAGTGTAGTCAGGTTGACACTTGTCTTATATAAACAATTCAACATTAGTCTCTGTTTCTAGAAGATTGATTTCTGGGGCCCATGCATAAACTCTATCTCTACTTCAATGGCTGCTTCACTCAGGTGCCCATAGTGCCAGCACCAGAGTGGTTAACGAGAAAGGCTTGACTAGCTACAACTAGACGAATAATTTTGTCTGCTGAGTTGTTCAGTGCCTCTTCTCTGGTAGATGCTCTCTGATGCATATGAATGTGTAATACACAGATTTCATACTTCATTCCTACTTCTATATGTACATTCACATGTCTCTATTCCAGAACTGCTTTGTCCTTCTAAGACCCTGATCAGCCAGGCAAGCCTTTGTCCCTGCTGTTGATTTCAAGCATATTCTAATCCATAGTCACTCCTTGTTTCTTACAAAGTGGGAGACAGGGTGAACTTCCCAGAGTTCTGTCCTTTAGGAGGACCCTAATCTGCCTTAGATGCTTTAAATTTATTTGAATATACTAGATCATAAGCAATTGGGAATAAAGCTACTCAAACTTCAGACTGGTTCACCTGGAGAATTGTCTCTTGCTTTGAGTCTCATGACTTTAGGATTTCAGTTTTATTTAGAGTGGGCTCCCAGTGGGTTCTTCTTTAAATCAACTAAGTAAGTGAATAATTTATACTTGACCTTAGCCAAAAGGCTGAGAACTGATAAGTGAATAATTTAAATAACTCCAAATTCTATATATTAGCACACTGAATTTTATTCCGGCTAAGGACCCTCATTTCAATAAATTCTGGTCCAACTTACAGTTAGAATCTTCCATATTTATTCTAGCTCCCTCAAAATTAATTTCTACCCACATTCCTCCAGCATTTGTTATTAGCACAGTGCAAACTTAAGAGTAGGATATTTGTAGAAGTAAATAGAGTTATGGCCCATGCTGACACAGCTTGCAGGTCTAGAATTCCCACAGCAGTTTCCAACCAGGGACAACTTTATCCCCACGCTTTCTCCAGGATTGTCACTGTCAGGAGACATTTAATGTTTTTACAGCTAGAGAAGTGCTAGTGGTATCTACTGGGTAGAGTTCAGAGGTGCTACTGGGTATCTACTGGGTAGAGTTCAGGATGCTGTTAAACATCCTACAAAACACACAATAACACACACACATACATTCACACAGTTATTTGGCCAAAATGCCAATATTGCAAAGGTTGAGAAACATACTGAACTCAGAGAAGTGGTCGTGTTGAAAGAAGATCCACTGTTGGAGGGGCTGGAAGATAAACCTTTACCGACAGAAGGCTTTGGTGATGGCTCTCTAAGCCAGGGATGACTGAACGAGCAGTTATTATAGAACTAGAGTCACTAGTGTCAGTGGAAATGATAGAACAGTTATTAGCCAGAACCCTGAGTATATAATTAGAATAATTGGTAATTGGCACAAATTCACTTTGGGTCCTTGGTCTGTGGGTTAAGAGTTATCACTGTTCCATATTTCTATAGGCATCTACTTCCCTTTCCAAATCACTTTGCTCTCATGGAAAATCTCTATGATTAATAGAGGATAAATATGTTCCTAATTAGAGAAGGACCAATAATCAGCAACCATGATAGGAATATAAATAATAGATATTTCCCACTAATAATTTCAAAAAGATTCCCTCTGATTAGCAGACTTCATCTGCAGTTATGTATCTACACCATCTTTCCCTGCTCATAACAACATGGGCTTCTCATTCAGAAGGATCCAGAAAAATAAGAGTGTATTATGTTTTAGGTGCAAATTTGTCACAATAACACATCAAACAACAGCAATAGAAATAAGAACAAAAATAAACTTGGTTCTGCCTATTCATCTACATACCAAACATACTATATTATTCTTTTACTTTTTCTCCTTAGGTCTAGACTGACAACATAAGCATATATCTCCAATTCAAATAACTTAGCTGCCACCTAGAGAGTAACAAACTCAGAATTTTATACCCAATAGCAGTCTTACAGTTTCATTTTAAAGATAAGCAAATTGTGTCTAAGGAAACTGAAATCACCTTCCCAAGGTCGAACAGTGTTTCAGTAGGCAATAATCTAGATTTGTATATTTCTGTTTAATACTAAACAACAAAATATTAGTACCAGGCAGTCAGAATAACTTGAGTTAATTAAAAATCATGTTATGTAATTCATTTTAAGTGAACTTTATTTACTTGAGCCTAAACATATTACAGAAATGCAAAACAGCAAAATGGCTGTCAGGGGAGGCCTTATAAATAGCTGTGAAAGAAGAGAAGTGAAAAGCAAAGGAGGAAAGGAAAGATATCAGCATCTGAATGCAGAGTTCCAAAGAATAACAAGAAGAGATAAGAAAGTGTTCTTCAGCGATCAATGCAAAGAAATTGAGGCAAACAACAGAATGGGAAAGACTAGAGATCTCTTCAAGAAAATTAGAGCTACCAAGGGAACATTTCATGCAAAGATGGGCTCAATAAAGGACAGAAGTGGTATGGACCTAACAGAAGCAGAAGATAATAAGAAGAGGTGGCAAGAACACACAGAAGAACTGAAGAAAAAAAGATATTCATGACCAAGATAATCATAATGGTATAATCACTCACCTAGAGCCAGACATCCTGCAATGTGAAGTCAAGTGGGCCTTAGAAAGCATCACTATGAACAAAGCTAGTGGAGCTATTTCAAATCCTGAAAGATGATGCTGTGAAAGTGCTGCACTCAATATGCCAGCAAATTGGAAAACTCAGCAGTGGCCACAGGACTGGAAAAGGTCAGTTCTCATTCCAATCCCAAAGAAAGGCAATGCCAAACAATGCTCAAACTACTGCACAATTGCACTCATCTCACATGCTAGTAAAGTAATGCTCAAAATTCTCCAAGCCAGGCTTCAGCAATATGTGAACTGTGAACTTCCACATGTTCAAGCTGGTTTTAGAAAAGGCAGAGGAACCAGAGATCAAATTGCCAACATCCACTGGATCATGGAAAAAGCAAGAGAGTTCCAGAAAAGCATCTATTTCTGCTTTATTGACTATGCCAAAGCCTTTGACTGTGTGGATCACAATAAACTGTGGAAAACTCTGAAAGAGATGGGAATAGCAGACCACCTGACCTGCCTCTTGAGAAATCTATATGCAGGTCAGGAAGCAACAGTTAGAACTGGACATGGAAGAACAGACTGGTTCCAAATAGGAAAAGGAGTACGTCAAGGCTGGATATTGTCACCCTGCTTATTTAACTTCTATGCAGAGTACATCATGAGAAACGCTGGACTGGAAGAAACACAAGTTGGAATCAAGATTGCCGGGAGAAATATCAATAACCTCAGATATGCAGATAACACCACCCTTATGTCAGAAAGTGAAGAGGAGCTAAAAAGCCTCTTGATGAAAGTGAAAGAGGATAGTGAAAAAGTTGGCTTAAATCTCAACATTCAGAAAATGAAGATCATGGCATCTGGTCCCATTACTTCATGGGAAATAGATGGGGAAACAGTGGAAACAGTGTCAGACTTTATTTTGGGGGGCTTCAAAATCACTGCAGATGGTGATTGCAGCCATGAAATTAAAAGATGCTTACTCCTTGGAAGAAAAGTTATGAGCAACGTAGACAGCATATTCAAAAGCAGAGACATTACTTTGCCAACAAAGGTCCATCTAGTCAAGGCTATGGTTTTTCCAGTGGTCATGTATGGATGTGAGAGTTGGACTGTGAAGAAGGCTGAGCGCTGAAGAAATGATGTTTTTTGAACTGTGGTGTTGGAGAAGACTCTTGAGAGTCCCTTGGACTGTAAGGAGATCCAACCAGTCCGTTCTGAAGGAGATCAGCCCTGGGATTTCTTTGGAAGGAATGATGCTAAAGCTGAAACTCCAGTACTTTGGCCACCTCATGAGAAGAGTTGACTCATTGGAAAAGACTCTGATGCTGGGAGGGATTGGGGGCAGGAGGAGAAGGGGACGGCAGAGGATGAGATGGCTGGATGGCATCACTGACTCGATGGAAGTGAGTCTGCGTGAACTCTGGGAGTTGGTGATGGACAGGGAGGCCTAGCGTGCTGCGATTCATGGGGTCGCAAAGAGTCGGACACGATGGAGTGACTGAACTAACTAACTATTATCTTCTGGCCTCTGCCATTTCCAGCACTCTTATAATTGCTTCCGTATATGTTCTATGCCTTCCTCTACCTCTGACTGACTGAAATATCTTCTTCTTTTTTTTTTTTAGCAATTTGATTGTGACGTCTTATGTGTAATTTTCTTTATATCTATTTGTATTCAGTTTAGATGAGCTTCTTGTTAGTGTTTTGCACCAAATTTAAAAGAGTTTCAATTATTTTTCAAATATTTACTTTCTGAGTATCTTCATTCTCCTGTTTTTATTTCAAGTATAAGTATACTGGGTGAATTTATATTATCTTGTGTTATCACATCAGTTTGTTTAATTTTCAAATGTTTTTCCCCTTTCTGTTCTTCATATTAAATAGTGGCTACTGATTTTTCCTCAAGTTTATTAACATTACCTTCTACTATCTCCAATATAATATTAAGATCAGGTGATGGACTTAAATTTCAGATAGTATAATTTTTAGGTATAGAAATTCCATTCGATTATTTTAAAAATAATTTCCATTCTTTCTCTGAGATTCCTCTCTGATTCACTTCAGTTCAGTCGCTCAGTCACGTCCGCCCCTTTGGGACCCCATGGACTCTCACACTCCAGGCTTCCCTGTCCATCAAACTCCTGGAACTTGCTCAAACTCATGTTCATCATGTCAGTGATGCCATCCAACCATCTCATCCTCTGTCATCCCCTTCTCCTCCTGCCTTCAATCTTTCCCAGCATCAGGGGGGTCTTTTCCGAGTCAGTTCTTCACATCAGGTGGCCAAAGTATTGGGGTTTCAGCTTCAGCATCAGTCCTTCTGTGAATATTCAGGACTCATTTCCTTCAGGATTGACTGGTTGGATCTCCTTGCAGTCCAAGGGACTCTCAAGAGTCTTCTCCAACACCACAGTTCAAAAGCATCAGTTCTTCGGCGCTCAGCTTTCTTTATAGTTCAATTCTCACATCCGTACATGGATGTAGGGAGAACCCATAGCTTTGACTAGATGAACATTTGTCAGCAAAGCAATGTCTGTGCTTTTTAATATGCTGTCTAGGTTGGTCTCAGCTTTGTTTCCAAGGAGCAAGCATCTTTTAATTTCATAGTGCAGTCACCACAGGCAGTGATTTTTGAGCCCACAGGGAAAAAAAGTGTTTCACTGTTTCCATTGTTTCCCCATCTATTTGCCATGAAGTGATGGGACTGGATGCCATGATCTTAGTTTTCTGAAAGTTGAGTTTTAAGCCAACTTTTTCAGTCTCCTCTTTCACTTTGATCAAGAGGCTCTTTAGTTCCTCTTTACTTTCTGCCATAAGGATGGTGTTATCTGTGTGAAAGTGAAAGAAAAGTGAAAGTTAAGTTGCTCAGTCGTGTCCGACTCTGCAGCCCCATGGATTGTAGCCTACCAGGCTTCTCCGCCCATGGGGTTTTCCAGGCAAGCGTACTAGAATGGGTTGCCATTTCCTTCTCCAGGGGATCTTCCTGACCCAGGGAATCTTCCTGACCCAGGGATCAAATCTGGGTCTCCCACATTGTAGGCAGATGCTTTTTACCATCTGAGCCATCAAAGAAGTTCATATGAGGTTATTGATATTTCTCCTGGCAATCTTGATTCCAGCTTATGCTTCCTCCAGCCTGGCATTTTGCATGATGTACTCTGCATAGAAGATCAATAATCAGGGTGACAGTATACAGCCTTGATATACTCTTTTCCAAATTTGGAGTCAGTCTGTTGTTCCATGTCCAGTTCTAACTGTTCCATTTTGACCTGCATCCAGATTTCCCAGGAGGCTGGTAAGGTGGACTGGTATACCCATCTCTTGAAGAATTTCCCACAGTTTGTTGTGATCTACACTGTCAAAGGCTTTTCCATAATCAATAAAGCAGGAGTAGATGTTTTCCTGGAATTCTCTTGCTTTTTTGATGATGCAACGGATGTTGGCAATTTGATCTCTGGTTCCTCTGTCTTTTCTAAACCCAGCTTGAACATCTGGAATTTCATGGTTCATGTACTGCTGAAGCCTGGCTTGGAGAATTTTGAGCATTCTTTTGCTGGTGTGTGAGATGAGTGCAATCGTGCAGTCATTTGAACGTTCTTTGGCATTGGCCTTCTTTGGGATTGGAATGAAAACTGACTTTTTCCAGTCCTGAGGCCACTGCTGAGCTTTCCAAATTTGCTAGCATATTGAGTGAAGCACTTTAACAGCATCATCTTTTAGGATTTGAAATAGCTCAACCTACCTTGCAGGGCTGCTGCTTCAGGCAGCTCCATCCAGGGACGTGATTCAACAGGGTGCTGTTGCTGGGGCGAGTGAACAGGGCGAGGGGAAAGTGAGCCAACAGTGAGGGGCTGAAGACTTTGTGAGTGTCCAGGAGTCTCCAGAGGCCTGGGTTGGCAGCGGCCTGCTGCAGGGTCAGAGGCACTGAGTGTGGCAGTGCATGCATGGGACATTTTGAAGGAGGTCACCATTATCTTCATTGCCTCCACCATAGTTTGGTCTCAGGTCAAACAACAGGGAAGGAACACAGCCCCACCCATCAATGGAAAATTGAATTGGAGATTTGCTGATCATGGCCCTGCCCATCAGAACAAGACCCAGTTTCCCCCACAGTCTCTCCCATCAGGAAGCTTCCATAAGCCTCTTATCCTTTTCCAGAAGGTAGACAGAATGAAAACCACAATCACAGAAAACTAATCAAACTGATCACATGGACTACATCATGTCTAACTCAATGAAACTATGAGCCATGCCATGTAGGGCCACCGAAGATGGTAATGGTGGAAAATTCTGACAAAACGTGGTCCACTGGAGAAGGAAATGGCAAACCACTTCAAAATTCTTGCCTTGAGAACCCCATGAACAGTATGAAAAGGCAAAAAGATAGGATACTGAAGGATGAACCCCCTTGGTCAGTAGGTGCCCAATATGCTATTGGAGAAGAGTGGAGAAATAACTCCAGAAAGAATGAAGAGACAGAACCAAAGTGTAAACAATGTCCAGTTGTGGATATGACCAGTGACGGAAGTAAGGCCTGATGCTATAAAGAGCAATATTGCACAGGAACCTGGAATGTTAGGTCCATGAATCAAGGTAAATTGGAAGTGATAAATGAGGAGATAGCAAGAGTGAACATAGACATTTTAGGAATCAGTGAACTAAATGGACTAGAATGGGCAAATTTAATTCAGATGACCATTATTTCTACTACTGTGGGTACGAAGCCCTTAGAAGAAATGGAGTAGCCTTCACAGTCAACAAGAGTCTGAAATGTAGTACTTGGGTGCAGTCTCAAAAATGACAGAATGATCTCGGATTCACTTATTGTAATAATAATTTCCTTTAAGCTAGTCATTGAACATATGTACTAGCTGTTTTAAACTCCAAGTCTGATAATTCTGTTATCTAGGTGGTCTCATGTTATGGGTATATGGAATACCTTTTATCTTAGTTATGGATCTGTTTTTTTCCTATTCTTTGTACATTTAATATCCTTTTAATCTGTATAAACTAGGCACTGTGAATGATACATTATACAGATATTGGATTCTGTTATATTCATCTCAGAAGTAGTCATTTATATTTTGGCATTTAGTTAAATTACTGACTGATGCCGTTAACTTGTAAAAGCTGGGCTTAATACTTTGTTAAAGTGTTTGAATTTGGGCCTTAGTCTTTAGGAAAATTCTTTAAAAACTGTGTCAGAGTGTGTGCTCTCTTGGTTTCAACGGAAACCCATCTAACCTAGCACATTTCAAATTTCAAACTTTATCTCCCCTGCAGTGACTGGCAACTGAAATCTCATTCAACATATTCTTTCTACTTTTTGTACCTGCTGAATTTCTTATAGTCTTTCTTGCTAGTCAAAAGGTCAGCCAAGGAAATGAGGGGACTTACATGCAAATTTACAGGCTTCCATGTTTGTGCTTCCTACTTTTCTGAGTTCATCTCCTCAGTTGGTAGCCATCTGGCAACCCCAAACTCTGTCCTCTGGCACTAGACCTCAAATCAATTATACCATAGTTTTCTGCTTGATCTTTAATGTTTCCCCTGAACATGCTGGATTGAGTCATGCTCAGGAAAAAAAAAAATAATGTAAACATAGACCTCACCCAGAGAGGTTCATTTTCTGAAGCACCAAATTCCATCAAATTTCTGTGTGCTTTGTGCCATTTTCTAGTGCTTTCATTTACTCAAAAAAAAAAAAAAAATTGTCCGTATTTGTTGTTTTTAGGAATCTTAGTTTTATATAAGCCACAACAGCATCAGTAAAACTGGCAAGTGATTTTTGGAATTCTATTCCTTGAAGATCTACTGGGTTCCTGATATGGTTCACGAATAGCTATAGAAAGTGAAGGAAAAGTTAGGTGCATAGAGAGGCTCATCTTTCTATTGCTACTTGAGAAACAGCTGATCACTACTTCATGTTTTATTTTATTCATCATTGTTGTTCCTTGTAAGCTTTTGTTTAGAAAATAAAATCTGCTGACAGTAAATTGGAAAAATCACTAGGCCCATCATTTATTCAACAAATTTTAAATAAAACCATGACATGTGCTGTAACAGACTTTGAATTTTAATTTCAGTTAATAACTGATGATAAAGTTTACAGTAAAATTTTTAGTAATATAATATATTCCATTTTTGTATGCCCAATATTTACTATTCATATGTCTACAGATACTGAAATGAGTATCACTTCCAGGTAGGGGGAAAACAAAAATCAGAACTTTTATTTCACATTTTACTAAGGTGTATATTTTATATATAAGTTTTAGGCCATCACATTTTTTGATCTAAACTGTTAGAGTCTTCCTATTCCAGATTTCTAATAATAGGGGTAACTATTTTGAATATCCTAATCATACAACAAAAGAAACAATTATGATAAAGTCACTATGAATAAGGCCAATAAATAATTTACTATATAATCAACATAAGCATAGTTATACAAGATGACAGTAAATATTATATAGAAAATTTTGCTATTTAAATTTAAACAGTGACACGTATATCTAATTACTTAACTACTGTTTCTTTCTAAATATTTGACCAGGCAGCATAATGTTCTTGTTTTGAGACAGACTATTCCAATACTTATTAAAAAAAAAAAAAAAATCAGGAAAGAGTCTCTATCTAAATGAAAAATATAAAGTTCATTTCCAAATAAATGGGGTTTAAAATTTTCAGTTAATGTACAAATAAATAGTGTGTTATAATTTAAATTTGAATGTCAATTTAATAACACTTGTTTGGGTGAGAGGAAGTCAATTTTGCATTTCAGCCGAGGAAGAAAAAATATGAAAAAAAATTTACCATCATTAGAAAAAAACTTATCTGATCTTTTAAGCAACGCTGGGAAGCATATTTTTGAAACTTTTTTTCATCAAGTTGTTTTGCAAAGTAAGTAACTCAACTTGATTTTGCCTAAATACACTATTCTACAAAAATTAAATTTACACCTATGCTGACTACAAATTATTGTTAATGGAAAATATATCACAATTGTCTAAATGAGGCTGAATGAGAATTTTCAGTATAGTTGGCTGGTGGTGAATTTAACTATCAAAAATATTAAATAATTAAAACAACACACTAACAGGAAATTACAAAATTGAGAGATCAAACGTTGAGGAACATTAACCAATTTCCCCTGGAATTATACTTTCCTCAAAGGAACAGTATCTTATCCCTCTTCATTTTGTTCTTATAGTGCTTATTCAGCATTGAAACAGAGGATGAGATGGTTGGATGGCATTGCCAACTCAACGGACATGAATGTGAGCAAGCTCTGGGAGTTGCTGATGGACAGGGAAGCCTGGCATGCTGCAGTCCATGGGGTTGCAAAGAGGTGAACACAGCTGAGTGGACTGAATTGAGCGTTAAAACAAGAACTATATTTGTACAGTGCTATATCATGAAAAGCAATGAATATATATTCATTTAACCTTATATAAACGCATACTTAAACACATATATTTTTCCAACTTTAAATTCTGTAACTGCTTCCCCTAAAGGATTCATAATGGTGCAGAATTACTCAGAGCACACACCTAGATTAAAAGAGAAACCACACATTCTGTAGGCTGTAAATCTGAGAGTGTCTCATAGTAATATCATTTCTGAATGTGTTTTAGAAACTTCTGCCAGATCCCAGGTCTGGACTTGTTACACATACAGGCAAGTGAGCTAAATTTTGAACAAAGGCAAGGAAGAAAAACTGCCAGCACAAATTCAACCCCAAGCACTGAAAGATTCTTCTATGTCTAATCACCATCTAGGGAAAGGAGACAGGAGTAGAAGATGAAGTAAATTTGTCTTTGGATCAGCTGTAAGCATGACTTCTTTTGTATAACTTATGCTTTTGTGCTGATGTGACCTGGGAAAACAAATTGACTCCAAATTCCGTAAACAAATAGTAATTTCTTTTGGAACACAGTGTTTATTATACAAGACAATTCTTGCTTCATCTTTTATTTGAACCAGTTTTTATCTCATAAACATCAATGACAAAAAAGAATGCTTGTAGTTGTAGCTGTGAAAAATAAACTGTGAGTTTAAGGACTAGTGATGGAATTACTCAGGCAGGGATTTGTCTTTTCCTGAGCACCACTTCTATAAGCCATGTTTAGCTAGGCAAAGATAGACCTCAGCCCTCTTACAAGGATAAGGTGTGTTCCAGACTGTTACAGTAAAACTAAGCTTCTCTACATAATAAATTTAGAATAACCTACAGCTTTCCAAAGCTGCTCATAAACAGAAGTATATTGCCTGGGATTCTGAAGCAGCTGGAGTTGATGAGGTGGGCAGGTAAGGAAAAGGCCAACAAGACTACAGAAATATGGAGCCATGAAAGAGTCAACTATGAGATACTGTCAGCTTTGAGTATGGTACAAACATTCTGGACATGCGTGTCGAATTTTGAATGTAAGAATGGTAGGTATTAGGTTGGTGCAAGCATAATTGCGGTTTCAGACCATGAATTTTAATTCATTATAACTAGGCTCAAACACATCTTTATTAATCAAAATAAGAACCATTACAATCAACACATCTTTGCCAATGAGAAATGCATTTGCTTATTCCTGTAACACAAAAATCCATGCTTTGGGATTTGATGTACTCTTGGAAAGCATTTTCTACATTCTGCTGATTGTGGAAGTGTTTTTCCTGCGAAAAGCTGTCGGGAAGCTCGAAGAAGTGGTAGTCGAGAGGTCAGGTGAACATGGTGGATGAGACAAAACTTTGTAACCCAATTTGTTCAACTTTTGAAGCATTGGTTGGGCAACACGTGGTCAAGGATTGTCATGGAGAAGAATAGGGGCCTTTCTGTTGATCAATATCTACTGCAGGCATTGTAGTTTTTGGTGCATGTCATCAATTTGCTGAGCATACTTCCAAGATGCAATGTTTTCATGGGGATTTCGAAAGCTGTAGTGGAACAGACTGGCAGCAGGCCCCTAATAGTAACTATGACCTTTTTTTGGTGAAAGTCTGGCTTTGGAAAGTGCTTTGGAGCTTCTTCTTGGTCTAACCACTGGGCTGATCATTGTTAATTTCATATAAAACCTACCTTTCATCACAGGTCACAGTCTGATCAAGAAATGATTTGTTGCTGTTGCATAAAATAAGAGAAGATGACACTTCAAAATGATAATTTTCTTGATCTGTGGTCAGCTCATTAGGCACTCACTTACTGAGCTTTTTCACCTTTACAATTTGTTTCAAATGTACTATAATTGTAGAATGGTAAACTCTGAATTATTTGATAATTTTTCATGTAGTTGTAAGAGAATCAGCTTCAATGATTGCTCTCTATTGGTAGTTATCAATTTCTGACGGCCAGTCACTATGCTTCTCATCTTCAAGGCTCTTGTCTCCTTTGTAACACCTCTTGAACCAACACTTCACTGTACATTCATTAGCAGGTCCTGGGCCAAATGCATTGTTGATGTTGTGAGTTGTCTCCACTGCTTCATGACTTATTTTGATCTCAAGAAAATTGTTTTAACTTGCTTTCTGTCTAACAATTTCCATAGTCTAAAATAAATGAAAAATAAGGAACAAGTAATGTCATTAGCAAAAAAAAAGTGAAAAATATGCATTAAAATGATGCATAACATAACTACATTTAAGAATGTATTCCAATATCAAATAGCAAATTTCAACAGTGCAAAAATCACAATTACTTTTGCACCAACCTAATAGTTATGCTATACTATGTTCTGTGCACTTGAAAGTAATGCTCCACTCTTCCACATACTTCAACCTTTACTCCTGATTTTTAAGTAAAAATTTTTTATACAAAATCAGTTCAGTTCAGTTGCTCAGTCATGTCTGACTCTTTGTGACCCCATGAACTGCAGCACACCAGGCCTCCCTGGCCATCACCAACTCCGGGAGTTCACTCAAACTCACATCCATTGAGTCAGTGATGCCATCCAGCCATCTCATCCTCTGTCGTCCCCTTCTCCTCCTGCCCCCAATCCCTCCCAGCATCAGAGTCTTTTCCAATGAGTCAACTCTTCGCATGAGGTGGCCAAAGTACTGGAGTTTCAGCTTTAGCATCATTCCTTCCAAAGAAATCCCAGGGCTGATCTCCTTCACAATGGACTGGTTGGATCTCCTTTCAGTCCAAGGGACTCTCAAGAGTCTTCTCCAACACCACAGTTCAAATGCATCAATTCTTCAGTGCTCAGCTTTCTTCACAGTCCAACTCTCACATCCATACATGACCACAGGAAAAACCATAGCCTTGACTAGATGGACCTTTGTTGACAAAGTAATGTCTCTGCTTTTGAATATGCTGTCTACGTTGCTCATAACTTTTCTTCCAAGGAGTAAGCATCTTTTAATTTCATGGCTGCAATCACCATCTGCAGTGATTTTGGAGCCCCCAAAAATAAAGTCTGACACTGTTTCCACTGTTTCCCCATCTATTTCCCATGAAGTGATGGGACCAGATGCCATGGTCTTCGTTTTCTGAATGTTGAGCTTAAGCCAACTTTTTCACTCTCCTCTTTCACTTTTATCAAGAGGCTCTTTAGTTCCTCTTCACTTTCTGCCATAAGGGTGGTGTTATCTGCATATCTGAGGTTATTGATATTTCTCCTGGCAATCTTGATTCCAGCTTGTGCTTCTTCCAGCCCAGTGTGTCTCATGATGCACTCTGCATATAAGTTAAATAAGCAGGGTGACAATATCCAGCCTTGACGTACTCCTTTTCCTATTTGGAACCAGTCTGTTGTTCCATGTCCAGTTCTAACTGTTGCTTCCTGACCTGCATATAGGTTTCCCAAGAGGCAGGTCAGGTGCTCTGGTATTCCCATCTCTTTCAGAATTTTCCACAGTTTATTGTGATCCTGTGGAAATATAATTTGAGATTTATAAGTAAGGAGAATATCCCATGATTGGGTTCATGTAGAATAAAGCAAAGGAAAGGCTGCTAGGTCTATTTCAGGCAAAGACTATGACTAGAAGAAATATAAGAACCATTTGTGAGGATTGAGAGTAGTATGTTTTACTATTGGTAGAAAAATATTTTGATACCCTTTCTTAAAATTGCTTCCTGATGGTTCATATGGTAAAGAATCTGCAAGCAATGAAGGAGACCTGGGTTTGACCCCTGGGTTGAGAAGATTCCATGGAGAAGGATATGGCTACCCACTCCAGTATTCTTGCTTGAACAATTCCGTGGACATAGGAGCCTAGTAGGCTACAGTCCATAGGGTCACAAAGTGTTAGACACAACTGAGTGACTAACACTTTATTAAAATTAATCAAGTGATTAAAAAATAAAATGAGATATGAAAAGTGCTGGAATGGGAGCAGAGATTTTCTTCAGGCAGTGTGGGCAGACAAAATCTCTTTGAGGAGATCATATTTGAGATAAGGCATATGTGAGGAGCAGTAGGAAACCAATAAAGAAATGGGGAAGAGTAGTAGAGGAGGAAGAAAAATTTCAGAAAAGAAAGAAGCCAGTGTAGCTAGAATACAATGGATCAGGTTGACTGGTGACATAAGAAAGGACAGGTAGCCTGTGATCAATCACACTGGCCTTGCACATTGTCATAGACAGGTTTCCTTAGAAAACAGAACCTGAGGTACGATTATGTGCTAACAGTGTATTGGGAAGAGAATAATCTTGGGGTAACAAATGTGAATGGGAAAGGAAAATAAGGCAGGAAAGGAGTAAAAGCAAATACAAGTAGGGCTTTACTAAGCTAACCACAAATTGTTGCTCAGTTATGAAAGGCATCTCTGAAGGGCCCATACAGAACACCATGACAGTCTGTTAGGGTAGATGGAAGATGCTACAAAATCTATTTCCTTCCACATTTTGTCTTTCATTTATCAGGTTCTGCCACATGGGGATTACCGTCTTACCTTCCTGGGCCTATGTAGGCACCTGCTGGAGGTACCAGACACCTTGTGTGAAAGGCTGGGTGAACATTAGGCAGTGTAGCTACAGTGGCCTCTGCTACAAGATGGTAGGATGAAGATCATGAGAAATCCAGACTAACTTGGAGGGGAGGCTGAGTCAGCTGGGGAAATTAGGAGATAACGTTGTAGACCAGTAGCTAGAGTTCTTCACAGATTTCGGATATTTTTCTAATTTCAAAATTAAGCCAGTGGGGTTGTTTTAAGCAAATAAACAATGTGCTCTCATTTGTGAATTTAAACAATCACTGCTGCGAGGTTAAAGAGACATGGAGAATAGCTTGACAGTGGGAGACAGAGATTTTCAGCATAGTGTACATGTGTGTGTATTTAACTTGTCAATTCCACTGAGAGTTTGAAAAGATGAGAAAGAGAATTTTCAAGTTTTCCCATTATGGCAGTCTTCAATGATTTTTACATGAAATATTATTGTTAGATGTTGAAACAAAAGCATGATTAGAGAGAGTCAAGAAAAGAGGGGGTTATAAAGGGAAGGCAATGAAAGCCCTGGAGTCAGACTAGGCAACCATTTGGAGACGTTGTAGGGTAATTTTGTCCAAGACAATGCTTTATTTTTAAAGGGATAATTTAAAGGAATATCTAAGTATCAGAAAAGATCCAATCTTGATACAGAAATCCATGAACTAGGACAAAATGCTGTGACTGTAGGACAGTTTCCTAGAGTGTGATGAGAGATGAGTTGGGATGGAAATGGAAGAGCTGGCCCTGGAGGAGTAGAGGTGCTTCTGTAATTTCAACATTAAAATTCTAGTCAAGAACTATTTCACATCTATGTGTATGACTATCAAAATGCCCACTTACTTATCAACTTAGAGTCAGTCTTTTAGGAATCACAGAGCTAAGCTTTAGAATTCAGGTCCAGGTTCCATATATATATCAAGACTGATATTTGCCACCAGAGGAAAACTGAAGAGTCTTACAATTTAAAAATTGTCAACTGTCACTATCATTTACAAAAACTAATTATGTGGAAAGCCACATACTCTTTCAAAAGAATGTAATATGAATCTTACATTCTGAATTGTGTTTTCAGTAAATTTAAGCCAATTACTTTACTGTCCATTATACTTTTCCCAATGAGGATGAACTGATATGGGCATTTTCATACATGAAATAAAACTGAAGATAAAAACGAAAACTGAAAGAGCCTTGTGAAAAAAAATTTGGTCATTATGATATCCATAGCATCAAACCTGTACATGCCATTTGATAACAATATGCTTCTTTTCAGAAATGTGTATGTGAAAAAAACCTTTTAAATAAGGAGAGAAATGTATGGTAGAAAATGTTTATTGCACTAGTGTTTGTAATAACAAAATATAAGTGATGATGCAAGTATCTAGTAATAATAATAATTGTTGTTCAGTTTTTAAGTCATGTCTGATTATTTGTGACCCCACGGACTGTGGCATGTGAGGGTCCCCTGTCCTTCACCATCTTCTGGAGTTTGCTCAAATTCATGACCATTGAGTCAATGATGCTATCTAACCATCTCATCCTCTGCCACCCCCTTCACCTTGTGCCTTCAATCTTTCCCAGCATCCGGGTCTTTTCCAATAAGTTGGCTCTTTGCAACAGGTGGCCGAAGTATTGGAGATTCAACTTCAGCATCAATCTTTCCAATGAATATTCAGAGTTGATCTCCTTTAGGATTCACTGATTTGATCTTCTTGCTGCCCAAGGGACTCTCTTCTCCAGCACCACAATTTGAAAGCATCAGTTCTTCAGTGCTCAGCCTTCTTTATGGTCCAACTCTCCCATCCAGGCATGAATACTGGAAAAACCATAGCATTACTATACAGACCTTTGTTAGCAAAGTGATATCTCTGGCTTTCTAATACACTGTCTAGGTTTATGACAGCTTTCCTTCCAAGAAAGCAAAAGTCTTCTAATTTCATGATTGCAGTCACCATCCACAGTGATTTTGGAGCCTCATATAAAATCTGTCACTTCTTCCACTCTTTGCCCTTATGTCTGCCATGAAGTAATGGGACCAGATGCCACGATCTTAGTTTTTTGAATGTTGAGTTAAACCCAGCTTTTTCATTCTCTGCTTTCACCTTCATCAAGAGATGCTTAGTCTCTCTTCACTTTCTGCCGTTAGAGTGGTATCATCTGCATATCTGAGGTTATTGGTATTTCTCTAGGAAATCTTGATTCCAGTTTGTGATTCATCCAGCCTGACATTTTGCCTGATGTACTCTGCATATAAGCATATAAGTTATATAAACAGGGTGACAGTATACAGCCTTGTTGTACCATTTTCCCAATTTGGAACCTGATTGTTGTTCCATGTCCAGTTCTAACTGTTGCTTCTTGAGCTGCATACAGATTTCTTAAGAGACAGGTAAGGTGGTCTTGTACTCCTATCTTTTTAAGAATTTTCCAGTTTGTTGTGATCCAGTCAAAGGCTTTAGCCTAGTCCAGGTGTTTTTCTGGAATTTACTTGCTTTTTCTATGATCCAACAAATCTTGGCAACTTGATCTCTGGTTCCTCTACCTTTTCTAAAGCTACCTTGTACATCTCGAAGTTCTAGGTTCACATACTATTGAAGCCTAGCTTGAAGGATTTTGTGTATAACCTTGCTAGCATGTGAAATGAGCCTAATTGTTTGACAGTTTGAGCATTCTTTGTCATTTTCTTTCTTTGGGATGTGAATGAAAACTGACCTTTTCCAGTCCTGTGGCCACTGCTAGGTTTTCCAATTTGCTGGCATATTGAGTGCAGCACGTTGACAGCATCATCTTTTAGGATTTGAAATATCTCAGCTGGAATTCCATCACCTCCCCTAGCTTTGTTCATAGTAATACTTCCTAAGTCCCATTTGGCTTCACACTTCAGGATGCCTGGCTCTAGGTGAGTGACCACATTTTCATGGGTATTTGGGTCATTAAGACCTTTTTTTGTTTATTTCTGTGTATTCTTGCCACTCTCAGTCTCTTCTGTTTCTAAGTCCTTACCATTTCTGCCCTTTACTGTGTCCATCCTTGCATGAAATATTCCCTTGATATCTCCAATGTTCTTGAAAAGATCTCTAATTTTACTCATTCTATTGTTTTCCTCTATTTAAACTAATAATACATGCTTTAATAATAATATTTAAAAATATTATGCACCTTTTAAGTAGTTTTCTTATTGTTATATAAGGATATCAATATATATTTTTAGACTTTAACAAAATACTTTGTTAGATCATTTCTAAGTAAGACATGATGGCAAGTAGGCACATATACTGCAAAGGAAATAGTAGTTTCTCCATTCTAGTATTCTTGACTGGAGAATTCCACGGACAGAGGAGCTGGCAGGCTACAGTCCATAGGGTCATAAAGAGTCCCACATAACTTAAGCGACTTAGCATGCACACACAGGTGCACATTTCAATAAACGTGCTTGCTGCTGCTGCTGCTAAGTAGCTTCAGTCATGTCCGACTCTGCGTGACCCCATAGATGGCAGCCCATCAGGCTCCCCCATCCCTGGGGTTCTCCAGGCAAGAACACTGGAGTGGGTTGCCATTTCCTTCTCCAATGCATGAAAGTGAGAAGTGAAAGTGAAGTCGGTCAGTCATGTCCGACTCTTATCGACCCCATGGACTGCAGCCTACAAGGCTCCTCTGCCCATGGGATTTTCCAGGCAAGAGTACTGGAGTGGGTTCCATTGCCTTCTCCGAAATTTATACCAAAAAAGTGCCTAAAAGAAAATGTATGCAAATTCATAGAAACATGAAACACATTTACAACTCCACTGCCATTTACTACTAAATATTCTATGAGATTTTTTGAAAGGACTTTGAAAGCATGTATGTTGTATGTCTGTAACAATTCTCTCAATGCCATTAGACACAATCAGCTGAAGCACAATGGAAGGTATTGGTGTTTACCAAAAAATGAAAAGTCATGCTACTATATATGGATTTGATCTGCACATTAGTAAATTCCAGTTTAAGACAGAGAAGCAATAGTGTCTTTTCCACTTACTACCAAGTGTTTCTTTGTTTCTGAGTAGGTCTTATTTGCTATCCAGTCATGTAACAAATTTCATGTTCTTGCCATCTCTTCACTGAAATCTCTAACCGTAGGATTGGAAAGCTTTTCTTAGACTCATGTTGACTGTTTTTTCCAATCTAGAATTTCTCTTTCAAATGATTATTTTTGGCCCTGCCATAAAAATCCATAAAAGCAATTAGAATGTAGTGTCTCAGTAACTAAGCCACATTCTCCATAAGCTCCCTCTCTTTTTTTAAGAAACACTGAATTTTAGAGTTCAATGTAAGCAACCAGATTATTTAGAGAGAAAGGAAAAGTAAAAGAAACAAACAAATGGATGATTCCCTTCTCACTAGTTAAATTTGGAAATGATTATTATCCATTACATTCTTTCTTCTTATCCCTGGGAAGTAGTAGAAAACAATGAATCCATTTGTTTTACGCTGACCTAATTTGGAGATATAATCTTTGTAATATTTCCTGAGGTATCTTCCTTTCACCCCTGTATGAGTCTAATTTTTCCAATTGCCTATGAATAAGGAGGCCAAGGCAATTAGGGGTTTTATCACATAAACAGAGTTATTTAAATGCTATTTTCTTTTCATTATATATCAAGTACCATCATAACAAGCTCATTACAAGTCACCACACTGGATGGAATAAGAATTGATAAGGTTTGCACCATTATGTTTTTGAAGATGAGGGAGGAAAAAAACAATCGTGGCAACAGCCACATTTTCTAGAGGATGCTGAGAATTGATGCTTATCCATTACTCTGGATGATTTCTTATAGCTCTGCAAAAGAAAAACATACCAAATTTTATATATCAGCAATATGAAGTGAAGACAGTCAGTGAGAAGCATTAAAGCCATGATATTAAAAATTCCTTCACTGGGTGGGGTAGATAGAGTAGATATGTCTTCGTAGACAGAGTCTTTAGGGGTTTCTGCAATGATACAAATGTAAAACCCAAGAAATACAATTGTGCAGTGAGAGGGAGAATAAACGTTGCCAAATAATCAATAAAATATATAAAAACATCTGTTTTGAACTACTATTAATGGTTGTAGAACCACCAGTATGTAAAAACAGTCAGAAAAATATCCTATATTTATTTTATCTCATAAGAATCTAATTTTTTAGGTTCTTAGGAAATGAGTGAAAACGATTTCACTAGATATACTGATTTGAATATTCTCTACCTATATGTGTTGTTATTGTTGATGATTCTTTGAAAATGCAATATTATGAAATATATGAGATATTGAAATTTCATAAATTATATGAATGTATATCCTCTTGGGATAAATTAACTGCTAAAAAATACACTGCTCTTGTAAATTACTGTCTATTCTTATCAGTTATTATCTTTTCTCATGAATAAATATCACTTTTGTTTTTTCCTAAAATATTAAACTAAAATCCTAATCGATGTTATATTTGGCCCTTGAACTGCAAGGGTATACTTATTTGTATCTGAGACACAGTTCAAAATTTCTACCTGTGGTTGGCTGAGTTCATGAGGGCAAAGCCCCCAATAGGAAATCCCCATTGGGAAGGCCAAATATGGTGCTGAATCATCTTGGATACTAAGGGACAACTGTATACACAATTTGTACATGCAGACAAATTGCCTTCAGAATAACATTTATAGAGCTGAAACTGATGTTATTCATTAACTAGTTCATTTTTGTTATGTTTCAATAATTGGTGGCATTTAGTCGCTAAGTTTTGTCTGACATTTGTGACCCCATGGACTGTAGCCTGGCAGATTCTTCTGTCCATAGGATTTTCCAAGCAAGAATAGTGGAGTGGGTTGCCATTTTCTTCTCCAGGAGATTGTTCTGACCCAGTATCAAACCTGTGTCTCTTGCATTGTAGGTGGTCTCCTGCATTGCAGGCAGATTCTTTTCTGCTGAGCCATCAGGGAAGCCCAGTTCCAATAATTAATATATCATAATTTTATGACTTTAAGTAGTTACAAATTCTATGCTTTCAAACTGGTGCTAGAGAAGACTCTTGAGAGTCCCTTGGACTGAAGGAGATCAAACCAGTCAATCCTAAAGGAAATCAATCCTGAATATTCATTGGAAGGACTGATGCTGAAGGTGAAGCTCCAGGAATTTGGCCACCTGATGTGAAGAGCCAACTCACTGGAAAAGACCCTGATGCTGGGAAAGACTGGGGACAGAAGGAGAAGGGGCAACAGAGGATAAGATGGGTGGATGACATCATCGACTCAATGAACATGAACATGAGTTCGAGCAAATTCAGGAGGTAGTGAAGGACAGGAAGACAGTGTGGTGCAGTGCATGGGGTTGCAAAGATTCAGACAGGACTGATTGAACAGCAAAAAGCTCATTACTCGATAAGTCTCAGATACCTAATACAACTGAAGTATTTCCATTAAACATATATATTTAGCATATTTAAGGCAACTTAAGTGTTTTACATTTTCAGACTTCGAAGCTTCGGCTCTCAATCTACTTCTTTAAGTATCTCTGTTGAGCAAACCACAGGGAAGGTGTTAGGTAGTTAGAGTAGAAAAAGGAGTCTGGAATGTCAGTGGCTAAAAAACAAGAAAGGGAAAAGCCTGTGAAAATAGAACCAAGGAAGGTCTGAGGACCAGAATGAGGACCTCAGGTAGAACAAACAGCACACGCGGCTAGCCCAATTTATATAAGGCAGGCCCGGGGTTGGGGGGTGGGGGGGGGGGAAGCATATAAAAAGAGGAGCCAAAGGGCCAGGGCCCTTTCTCCCTCTCTCCCCCTTTCTCGCCCCTCTCCCTTTCTCTCTGTCTCTTCCCTCTTCGCATCTTTTGGTTTGGCTTGCCTTCATGCCTTGAGGATGTATTTTCCTTTATTTTCTAAATAAAACTGAGCTGTAACACGGAGCTGTAACACTGATCTGTCCGAGAGCTGTGACCTGGTCTGTCAGAGGGCTGTAATACTGGTCCATCGCTTCAAATTTTTGTTGTGACGAGACAGAACCAAGGAAATTACACACTTCACTGACAAAAGGGTTCATCTGAGAATGAAAATTTAGGGTCAAACCAATTTGGGATTATTCATAGAAGTAGTAAAAAGAAATGACAACCCACTCCAGTATTCTTGCTTAGAAAATTCCATGGACAAGAGGAGCCTAGTGGGCTACAGTCCATGTGGTTGCAAAGAATTGGACACGATTGAGTGCCTGAGCGCCTGAGCGCACACAAACACACACACACACAGTAAAAAGAAAGATGTATTTTTGATTTATGGGTTTAATTTAATGCCAAACTAAAAGACAGTTAGGCAGTATTTCTCTATTTCCTACCCTTAGTTTCTTTTGCATATCTAACCCATGTACACATTTTTAATTTAGCTTTTGTTTGTTTAGATTTTTAAGAATCATAGTTAAATGTGGACTAAGCAAAACAAATAAACATAACCATTCTGCTAATAAATGTTTTTAATTATACAATTCAAATAATGAAATCTATATTAATTCCAGTTCAAAAGAAAGGCAAATCTCAGAAAAACCTAAATGGTTCTGTGTGTGGTGATCAAATATTCTTGTATAATATATCTGTGTACTTGGATTGTTTTTTGAATATATATCATCCAAATTCTCGAGAAATGCATGAAGAATAATGATTAAACATACTTCCAAAGAAGACATACAGATGGACAACATTACTAATCATCAGGGAAATAAAAATCAAAATCATTGTGAGATATCACCTCAGACCCATCAGAATGGCTATTATCAAACAGACAGCAAATAATAAGGGCTGGTGAGGATGTGGAACAAGGGAAATCCCTGTGCACTGTTGATAAGAATGCAAATTGATGGAAATACTGTGGAAAACAGTATGGAGATTCCTCAAAAAATGAAGAATAGAAAACTACCAGGAATTCCACTTCTGGGTAGTTTTCCAAGGAAACAAAAATACTAATTCAAACAGATCTATGTCCCCACTATGTTCACTGCAGCATTGTTCACAATAGCCAAGATATGGAAGCAACCTAAGTGCCCATGTATAGATGAATATAGTTTAATATAATATATATTGGAATATATGGGATGGAACATTATTACTCTGCCATAAAATGGAATAAAATCTTGCCATCTGGGACAACATGGATGGGGACAGAGGGTTTTCTGCTAAGTAAAGTAAGTCAGACAGGTAAAGACTTATACCATATGATTTCATATATATATTAAATCTGAAAAAGAAAAAAAAAATAAATGACCAATATAACAAAAGAGAAACAGGGTCATAGATACAGAGGACAAATCATTGCCAGAGCAGAGAAGGGTAGAGGGATGAGTGAAATAGTTGAGGGAAATTAAGAGACATAAACTTGCAGTTATAAAATAAATGAGTAATGGGCGTGAAGTATAAAGCTTGGGAACAGAATCTATAATAATGTAATATCTTTGGTGACAAAGGTGCTCAAAAGGTACAAAGTTCCAGTTACAATATAAATAAGTACTAGGGATGTACTATACAACATGATTATTAAAAGTAAGACATGTATATCATTATGAAAGATACTAAGAGTGTAAATACTAAGAGCTCTCATGAGAAGGAAAAATGATTTTTCATTGTATCTGTTTGAGTTTATGAATACTCACTATGCTTATAGTGGTAATCATTTCATGATATATACATTAAAAAATTATGTGGTAAAACTTAAATTTAAGCAATACTGTATTTAGAAAAGGCAGCGGAACCAGAGATCAAATTGCTAACATCTGTTGGATCATCGAAAAAGGAAGAGAGTTTCAGAAAAACATCTACTTCTGCTTTATTGACTATGCCAGAGCCTTTGACTGTGTGGGTCAAAACAAACTGGAAAATTCAGGAGATGGGAATACCAGACCACCTTCGTTGTCTCCTGAGAAATCAGTATGCAGCTCAAGCAGCAACAGAAAGAACTGGACATAAAACAACAGACTGGTTCCAAACTGGATAAGGAGTACGTCAAGGCTGTGTATTGTCACCCTGCTTATTTAACTTATATGGCGTGTACATCATGAGAAATGCCAGGCTGGATGAAACACAAGCTGGAATCAAGAAATATCAATAACCTCAGATATGCAGATGACACCACCCTTATGGCAGAAAGAGAAGAGAAACTAAAGAGCCTCTTGATGAAAGTGGAAAAGAAGAGTGAAAAAGCTGGTTTAAAACTCAACATTCAACAAACTAAGATCGTGCCATCTAGTCCCATCACTTCATGGCAAATAGGTGGGGAACAATGGAAACAGTGAGAGATACTATTTTGGGGGGCTCCAAAATCACTGCAGATGGTGACTGCAGCCATGAAATTAAAAGATGCTTGCTCCTTGGAAGAAAAGCTATGACAAACCTAGATAGCATATTAAAAAGCAGAGACATTGCCAACAAAGGTCCATCTAGTGAATGCTATGGTTTTACCAGTAGTGACGTGTGGATGTGAGGGTTGGACTATAAAGGAAGCTGAGTACCGAAGAATTGATGCTTTTGAAGTGTGGTGTTGGAGAAGACTCTTGAGAGTCCCTTGGACTGCAAGGAGATCCAACCAGTCCATCCTAAGGGAAATCAGTCCTGAATATTCATTAGAGGACTGATGCTGAAGCTGAAACTCCAATATTTTGGCCACCTGATGTGAAGAACTAACTCATTTAGAAAGACCCTGATGCTGGGAAAGATTGAAGGCAGGAAGACAAGGGGACAACAGAGGATGAAATGGTTGGGTGGCATCATCCAAATGGTTGGATGGACATGAGTTTGAATAAACTCTGGGAGTTGGTGATGGACAGGGAAGCCTGGTGTGCTGCAGGGCATGGGGTTGCAAAGAGTTAGACACAACTAAGCAACTGAACCGAACTGAACTGGATTAGTTATATCTCAGTAAAACTGGGATACAAATTAACTTTAAAAGTACAAGAAAACAAAATTTGTATTTTTCTTACTTTTAATGTACATTATTTTTGCCTCTTCTGGACCAAATATTTTCAAATTCTTTCTTTACTATTTTACTATTTAATTTTTTTTCTCAACAATAAAATGAAATGTTCCAAATAAATAAAGTATGAAAAATCTCAATATATCTTTTTAATATGATTTCTTTCAGCACCAAGAGAAAATTCTATTATATCCTATGCTTAGCACTTTTCTCAAGATAACCATTAATATTAATATTTTGGGAAATTTCAAAGTATCAGTTTAAAGATCATGAGTTATTATTATTTTTTTAATCCATGAGTTTTATTATCAATTCAAATGAACTGGTACAACACAGATAATACTTATTTAGTAACTGATTAAACTAATTTTTTGATACTGAAACTGATCATTTATGTATGTATTTATTTATATCAGTTTTAACATGATATTAAAGTTTACCTATTACAGAGCTTTTCCCACCTTGGTCCTGTACATTTTAGTATGCTTAACAGTGTTCTTGACCTCCAGATTCTAGAAGCCAAGAGTTTCTCTCCAGTGTGACAACCAAATATGAGTCCAAGTTTCACAAATGTCCCACAGTGGGCAAAACTGCCCAGGCTGAGAAACACTCATCCATTCCAATAAGTCATATGATTCTTAAAACTACTTTCTATTCACACTGATGGTTAAGAATCATTTTTATTTTGTGTGTAAAAATATCATTTTATGAGAAAAATTAGATTGAAAAAATGAAGAACAAAATCTTATCATTTTCAGTTTATATTTTAATAACTTGCATGTCTGCATCAGTTTTCAGAAAATTTTAGTGATACAGTCATTTTATTCCAATTTAAATATGTTATGTTAATTCTGTACTTTAGGGTTGAATAAGGTCTACATAAGCATATTGTAATCTTTCAGGTATTTAAATTAATCATCAAAGTGATTGTATGATAATCATCATAATAATTCTCTTAAGCAGGCTTTTCTTTCAAAATATTTATAAAAGTTTAATGACAACTTTCACTTTAGCTTTAAATAGTTTTTCTACTTTAAGTGTTGATGAATAAGCAATCAACCTCTTCTCTCCCACACTGATGCACTTGGAGCAATTATTCACAAGGACTGTTACTGCATTTCATGTAAAGATAGGCACAATAAATGACAGAAATGGTATGGACCTAACAGAAGATACTAAGAAGACATAGCAACAATATACAGAAGAACTATACAAAAAAGATCTCATGACCCAGATAACCACGATGGTGTGATCACTCACCTAAAGCCAGACATCCTGGAATGTGAAGCCAAGTGGGCCTTAGGAAGCATCACTATGAACAAAGCTAGTGGAGGTGATGGAATTCCAGTTGAGCTATTTCAAATCCTGAAAGATGATGCTGTGAAAGTGCTGCACTCAATATGTCAGCAAATTTGGAAAACTCAGCAGTGGCCACAGGACTGGAAAAGGTCTATTTTCATTCCAATCCCAAAGAAAGGCAATGTCAAAAAATGCTCAAACTACCACACAATTGCACTCATCTCACACGCTAATTCTCCAAGCTAGGCTTCAATAGTACATGAATTGTGAACTTCCAGATGATCAAGCTGAATTCAGAAAAGGCAGAGGAACCAGAGATCAAATTGCCAACATCTGCTGGATTATTGAAAAAGCAAGAGAGTTCTAGAAAGAACATCTACTTCAGCTTTATTGACTACGCCAAATCCTTTGACTGTGTGGATCACAACAAACTGTGGAAAATTCTTCAAGATATGGCAATACCAGAGCACCTGACCTGCGTCCTGAGAAATCTGTATGCAGGTTAACAAGCACAGTTAGAACTGGACATGGAACAACAGACTGTTTCCAAATCGAGAAAGGAGTACGTCAAGGCTGGATATTGTCACTCTGCTTATTTAACTTCTATGCAGAATACATCATGCAAAATGCCGGGCTGGATGAAGCACAAGCTGGAGTCAAGATGGCCAGGAGAAATATCAATAACCTCAGATATGCAGATGACACCACCCTTATGGCAGAAAGCAAAGAAGAACTAAAGAGCTTCTTGATGAAAGTGAAAGAGGAGACTGAAAACTTTGGCTTAATACTCAACATTCAGAAAACTAAGATCATGGCATCTGATCCCATCACTTCATGGCAAATAGATGGGGAAAGAATGGAAACAGTGACAGATTTTATTTGGGGGGGCTCCAAAACAACTGCAGATGGTGACTTCAGCTATGAAATTAAAGGACACTTACTCCTTGGAAGAAAAGCTAGGACCAACCTAGACAGCATATTAAAAAACAGAGACATATTAATTTGCCAACAAAGGTCTGTCTAGTGAAAGCTGTGGTTTTTCCAGTAGTCATGTATGGATGTGATAGTTGGACTACAAAGAAAGCTGAGTTGAAGAATTGATGCTTTTGAACTGTGGTGTTGGGGAAGACTCTTGAGAGTCCCTTGGACTGCAAGGAGATCCAACCAGTTCATCCTAAAGGAAATCAGACTTAAATGTTCATTGGAAAGACTGATGCTGAAGCTGAAACACTAATACTTTGGCCACCTGATGCAAAGAACTGACTCATTACTAAAGACCCTGATGCTGGGAATGATTGAAATTGGGAGGAGAAGGGGATGATAGAGGATGAGATAGTTGGATGGCATCACCCATGAGATGGACATGAATTTGTGTAAGCTCTGGGAGTTGGTGATGGACAGGGAAGTCTGGAGTGCTACAGTCCATGGGGTTGCAAAGAATTGGACACGACTGAGCAACTGAATTGAACTGAACTGATACTGCATTGGCCACAGTAGTGAAATAAATGTTACTCACCATTTAAGTAATTATAAAAATGAAAATAAAAGACAGCCTTCTGAATGGGAGAAAATAATAGCAAATGAAGCAACTGACAAACAACTAATCTCAAAAATATACAAGCAACTTATGCAGCTCAATTCCAGAAAAATAAACGACCCAATCAAAAAATGGGCCAAAGAACTAAATAGACATTTCTCCAAAGAAGACATATGGATGGCTAACAAACACATGAAAAGATGCTCAACATCACTCATTATTAGAGAAATGCAAATCAAAACCACAATGAGGTACCACTTCACACCAGTCAGAATGGCTGCGATCCAAAAGTCTACAAGCAATAAATGCTGGAGAGGGTGTGGAGAAAAGGGAACCCTCCTACACTGTTGGTGGGAATGCAAACTAGTACAGCCACTATGGAGAACAGTGTGGAGATTCCTTAAAAAATTGCAAATAGAACTCCCTTATGACCCAGCAATCCCACTGCTGGGCATACACACCGAGGAAACCAGAATTGAAAGAGACACATGTACCCCAATGTTCATCGCAGCACTGTTTATAATAGCCAGGACATGGAAACAACCTAGATGTCCATCAGCAGATGAATGGATAAGAAAGCTGTGGTACATATACACAATGGAGTATTACTCAGCCGTTAAAAAGAATTCATTTGGTTCAGTTCTGATGAGATGGATGAAACTGGAGCCGATTATACAGAGTGAAGTAAGCCAGAAAGAAAAACACCAATACAGTATACTAACACATATATATGGAATTTAGAAAGATGGCAATGACGACCCTGTATACAAGACAGGAAAAAAGACACAGCTGTGTATAACGGACTTTTGGACTCAGAGGGAGAGGGAGAGGGTGGGATGATTTGGGAGAATGGCATTCTATCATGTATACTATCATGTAAGAATTGAATCGCCAGTCTATGTCTGACGCAGGATGCAGAATGCTTGGGGCTGGTGCATGGGGATGACCCACAGAGATGTTATGGGGAGGGCGATGGGAGGGGGGTTCATGTTTGGGAACACATGTAAGAATTAAAGATTTTAAAATTAAATTAATTAATTAATTAATTAATTTAAAAAAAGAAAAAGATTTTGTGAAAACTTGTTTTCCAAGTGCCCAGAAATTGTGACTCATGAGAAAGAGGCCAGGGAAGATAGCAGATTATACAAACAATTATATACGTTCTTAGAAGCCAGAATAAGATTGATTTGGTGAGAGAATTTGCAAAGAAAATTGAGTGATTCAAAGGATGAGAATAAGCTAAAAGACAATCTGTCACTAGTGGTAGAATAAAATACAGATAGAATATTCTGTGTATTCCTTTCCTATGAAAAATTTAAGACAGTGTTCCTCACTCCCTCAAATGTAATGATTAACTACAGTCCTGAGAATCGTGGTGGTGGTGGTTTTGTTGTGGTGGTGGTGAAGTTGTGTTTGACTCTTGCGACCCCATGGACCGTGGCCTGCCAGACTCCTCTGTCCAGTAGTTGATGGTAAAACTAAGGGTGGGAAAGGGAATCTGTGTTACACTCAATCTTTGATTCACCTGACCTTGGAAATCCCTCTCTCTCTGAAACATAGAGAGTCAGATATATCCCATGATGATTGAGTTTTTTAAATTAATTCAGACCCTCTTCTCTGAGAACACCAGGAACAAGTGAAAGCAATATTCCCATTAAGCACAATTAATCAGAAAAGTAAGTACAATTCTTCAAAAAAGCCTGGCAACAAGGAGCTGTAGGGCCAAAGTGAGACAGCCTTGAAGAGCACCCTCATAAAGCTAGAGAACAAAATGAATCTGGCAATGAGGAGGAGGGGTGTAATAATGCAAAGGCAGAATCTCAGTCCTTCAGCAGATGACAGTACCAGGGGTGCTGCAGAACTGTGGGGAAACATCATTAGGAATGATGGGAAAAGCCATCACTGTAAGCAAAGAGAGCATCTAACTCAGAGTTTTAGAGTTAGAACAGACTAGGAAATGGCAACCCACTCCAGTGTTCTTGCCTAGAGAATCCCAGGGACGGGGGAGCCTGGTGGACTCCCTTCTCTGGGGTTGCACAAAGTCGGACATGACTTAAGCGACTTAGCAGCAGCAGCAGGATTCAAAGTACTATTCAGCAGACGAATTACAAGTGAGAGAAAACAAAGATTTGGAAGGCCATTATTTGGGCAATGACAATGCCTGGCTATATGCAGTCCTATGATGCTCACTTGAAGGATGAACTATTCAATGCTTGGAATACTAAAGACTGTTCATGTTCTGTTTCTGTGTTGGGGAAATCTATAGAGCAGCAAAAGAAGGATGGCAGGGGAATCAAACATGAGCTCTAATTTAGAATAAATTTTGAGACTGCTCATACAACTTGAAAAGTTGCGAAGGTTTTGGTTTTGATGTCTTAGTGAAATGTCAGGAGAACTTTGCTCTCTCTACCATTAAGGTCTATATAATGTATTTCTTGACTACCAGGATGCTGTGAGAAAACCATTTCATAGCTCATTTTCGGAAATTATTAGAGACATGCAAACCCATTAATAGTAAATCTGGGATTCACTAGACTCTAAAGGAAAAAAGAAAACCCTAAAACTATTCTATAGACAAACGTATTTAGAAATTCAAATCTTCTACCTTTGAGTATAATTTAAATGTAAGCTCAAACCATGTGAGAAATTAGAGACTGCCAAGGAATTAGAAGCAGAAGAGAAACAACCCAGCAAACAACATTTTCTCATTCTGAGGTGGCTGGTTGCCTGCCATTTCCATGTGTAGCAGATGGCAAAAAGGCAGTGAGGGTGGGAATGGCTGGCACTTCATAGACTGCCAAGCTCCGTCTGGGCTCTTGATAAATATTAATTAAATGAACTGAATCCATTGAAGAATGATGTCCATGCTGCCAGTTATGACAACCACTCTTTGTTTTATGTATTGTCCTCATGTTATCATGGCTTTGGTATATCTTTATAAAGACTGAATGAGCTACCAAGAGGTGACACTCAAAGTCACACACTTTAAAAAAAAATCTACTTTAGAAACATCTAATTAAAACCATATTCTAGTGATATCTTGACTGGCATTTCATCTGCAAATAAAGTTATATTACTTTAGAAAAATCAATCTTTATGTAATAGAGACTAGGACAATTTCAGGTTTTTTCTTTGCTTGGCCTGGGCATGTGGTGGACAAGGAGGAAAAGGACACAACACAGAATAAATGCATGAAGGGGATTTATATTCCTGGGTTTCATAATCCATGTAACTTCAAAGTTGTGAAAGTGTTACCTGGGCTCCTGAACTGGAAATGATTTAGAGGGATCTGTGTGCCTCTCTTCAGCAAAGAGGAGGCTATAGAGTTGCAGTTTCCAGGTGATCTGGGGATTAGCTATTCCCTGAAAGACTAGAATTGAGCAGCCACAAAGAAATCTATATGTTAAAAGCACCCTCAAATTAAGGTGTATTGATTCTATTTTATATGAAAGGATTTCCCAAGTTAAAGTGCTTTATGAATACACCCTCTTTGTTATAACAGTCTACCTAGAATGTATGCTGACCTCATAAGCCTGTGGGTTCAGACAAGGATTCATTAATATTAATGCCCAAATCACATGAGCTGTCTCTCAATGGCAAGATACCACTTTCCCTCCTAGTGTGAAATATCTGAAAATGTTGGCTGGTTACTTCTTGGAGCTCTCTGTCTCAGTTCTGTTCCCTTTACTCCAGCCTCTTGTTAATGAATACTGTCAGGCAATATCTTAAGGGGAGGCACCTGGTCACTGGCATTTTCCCATCATTTTTTAAAAGGGAAGATCTGGGCTCCAGAGTTACCTATGGGAATGATGTCTCTTTCCTCTGTTGTGTCCTGTCATTTGTGCTCTGACATAGCACAGTTAGTGCCTGGAGCCCTGCCTGAATGCAGCTCCCTCTAGTTTTGGTTTATCAATAAGAAACATTCAGGAATGAGGATAAACATTGCTTTCCCAGGGAAGCATTTCCTGACTTGTAGAATGTATTAGAACATGAAAATATGTATGAGCTCATAATTCTCTATACTTCTATCATGGTAGTTAGTAATTTCATTTTCCCTAGCTTCTTGTCTGTCTTCCCCCTCTAAACCCTTTATTTATAAGGGCAGAATCTTTGTCTGCTTATATAGCATAGTGTTCCTTACCAGGGCTACCACTGTACGAGTCCAGTGAATACTATTCACATTGGATTCTCTGAAATTGGGTAGCAAAGGTTCTGATTCCCAGCATTAATAAAACATGGTAGAGATTAATAAGTAATTTTCAATGAGTAAATCCTCTTATGCATTTCTATCTTTCAGCTACAGCTTTATTTAATATCACACATAAAACAAACTTCCACAAATACCAAATAGTGCAGACATTCCTGGGTGATGAGGTCCTTTGGTTGAGTAGACACTTACATTCTGAATTCTAAATTATACTTAAGTAGGACTTCCCTTTCAAACATTAAGAAACAAAACTGAGATCATGGCATCTAGTTCCCTCACCTCATGGCAAATAAATGGGGGAAAAGTGGAAACAGCTATAAATTTTATTTGGGCTTCAAAATCACTGTGAGTGTTGACTTCAGTTAGGAAATTAAGAGATGCTAGCTCCTTGGAAGGGAAGCTATGACAAATACAGACAGCACATTGAAAAGTAGAGACATCACCTTGCTGACAAAATTCCATATAGTCAAAGCTATGTTTTTTCTGGTAGTCATGTACAGATGTGAGAATCAGACCATAGAGGAAGGCTGAGCACCAAAGAATTGACGCTTTCAAATTGTGATGCTGGAGAAGACTATTGAGAGTCCCTTGGATGGCAAGATCAAACCAGTCAATCTTAAAGGAAATCAACCCTGATTATTCATTGGAAGGACTGTTGCTGAAGCTGAAGCTCTGATACTCCGGCTATGTGATGTGAAGAGCTGATTCATTGGAAAAGACACAACTGGGAAAGACTGAGGGCAAGAATAGAAGGAGGTGACAGAGGATGAAATGGTTGGATATATCACCAACTCAATGGAGATGAATTTGAGCAAACTCTGGAAGATAGTGGAGGAAGAGCCTGGTGTGCTATAGTCCATGGGATCACAAAGAGTTGGACATAACTTAGAGACTGAACATCAACAAAATATTAATATTTAGACAATGCCTTATGAAGAAAATTCAGTAAAGCCACAGCATAGAGCATTATACAGATATATGGCTATTTAATACAATTTGGTAAGAAACTAATCTCTCTGAATAAAGAGAAGTGAGCATATAAAGATTATTGGGAAAAAATACACTGGCTGGTATTATTATCATACACTCAACAGTTCATAGTTCAGTGGATGGAAAACTGGTATCAAATTGCTCTCTTCCTCCAAATATCGAAAAAGAAATCTACCATTTCTTTAAAAATGTACCAGCTATAATGACCCTATCTGCTGCTTGTACATCTTCTGCTTTGTAGAAATCACTCGAAGTGCTTTCCCAGGTTCGATCCCTGGGTCAGGAAGATCCCTTGGAGAAGAGAGTGGCTATCCACTCCAGTATTCTTGTTTGGAGAATTGCATGGACAGAGGAACCTGGTAATAGGGTCGCAGAGTCAGACATGACTGAGTGACTAACACAACACACTTTCCCATCAATCAAATCTATGGTAGTAGGAAGGATTTATTTAATAGATATGCACTGTAACAGCTGAAAAACAATGACTTGGGGAGATCACAACTGGGGAGGATTTTAATGTGAAAAGCCACTCTGAATGTTCCAGTGGGCAGCACCAAGCAGAAACATGGTAGATGACAGATGGCAAATATATCCTTGCCAACTGACAACTGCAATTCCCATGGTCAAACATTTCCTATGCTGTGCAGTTCTCAGGTCAAGGAGTGTTCATTCTATACCTGGGTCAACAGATACATGTAATTATCTTTAAAACACAAATGTTTTGAGTTATTATGTATCACACTATATATGTTTCATATAATGAAAATATAAATAATTGTTAAAAAAGTTAGGGTATTGGAAAATCTATTTGATCATTCATACTGTGCTATACTATTCTGGAATGTATTTTAAGTACTGTAGAGTACCAAGTCTTCAGTCTTTTGAAAAAATATTTTCCCACGATGGAAACTAAAATGGAAAATCATTCAAAAATGTTTTGCCAAGTTACATGCATTTATGGGTACTGGAATTAGGGAAATGACTAAAACGGTCTAAGAGGAAATTTTTATTTCAAGCTTTTCTGTGTGCAACTGATGTTTTAGAAAAAAATTTTTGGTCCAGAGTTTCTCCAGATTTGTATAAATTAGATTAGTTGAAATGAAAGTTACTGTGTTCTGTGTTGATACTGCTATGTTACACTTATATAATTCTTTATTCTAATTTATTAAAAGGAAAAGAATTACCTGTTCACTTAGAAAAATATGATCATTAGCAGGTCTTCAAATATGTAACAACAGATTAGAAATGCTGACAGTGGTGGTTAGTTCAATCCAAAAATCTTTTTGTATTTCAACTTTGGTATTATATGATAGTCACATGTTAGTCTCTAACAATTCCTCTGAAAATGGAGACATATATAAAGAAATGTGACACACTCTATGCCCATAATTGATACTGGTCCTAATGAAAAGCACCCACTCCTCCAGATCAGCAGGATTTCCTATGGCATTTTTTCTCATTCACTCTGAGAACAGAACTGAGAAGTTTGGCCAGATACAATCTTGCTGCAACTTGGAAGCTAATAGTTTTCAGTTGCTAATTTACATTAAAGGTTAGCTATGCCAGCCTCAAAAATGAGACTGAATACAAAGCCAGATGACCTTAAATAACCAGAAATGAGCAATCACCTGAGCATTAATAATTTGCATATGACATGCTCCGATTTGGAGCCAAGATACATAATGAAGAGCAGAACTCAGAAATGAGTTCCTCAATTTATCTATCCATGTCATCATAGTAATCTAGTAATTGCCTTATTTCTACACAATTTCCCTTCTATTCGAGTCATAGCCTAATATCAAGAATGAATCATTGAGATTTCATTTTCTATTGCTATTTCAGGGGACTAATTATTTATACAATTATAATAATTTTTTCAGAGGACTGATGCTGAAGCTGAAACTCTAATACTTCGCCCACCTGATGTGAAGAACTGACTCACTGGAAAAGACCCTGATCCTGGGAAAGATTGAAGGCAGGAGGAGAAGAGGATGACAGAGGATGAGATGGCAGGATGGCATCGCTGACTCAATGGACTTGAGTTTGAGTAAACTCAGGGAGTTGGTGATGGACAGGGAGGCCTGCTGTGCTGCAGTCCATGGGGTCACAAAGAGTCGGACATGACTGAGTGACTGAACTGAACTGAACTGAATATGTCACCCTGGAAACTTAGTGGTTTAAAATAAGAGCTATTGAGTTAGCTCACAATTTGCCAGGTTGAAAAAATAGGCTGAATTTGGTGAGCAGCTTTCCCACAGGTCTCAGCTAATTTCATTCATGAAGGACTCACCTGAAGATTGATGGGCACTGGTTGGTCTGGAATGGCCTCAATCAATACATTGGTAGATGGCTGGTGGGTGGCTGGTGCAACAGAGGTGGCTGGGTCTTGGATTTCTCTTCATTCAGTAGGCTAGCCTGGGCTCACTTACTTGGTGGTTGCAGAGTTTCATGAGCAGCAAGAAAAGGACAAATCTCAATGCATAAATATTTTCCAGTTCTCTGCTCTTCTCATGTCTGCTATTGCCTTATTGGCACAAACAAGTCACATGGCTAAGCCCAGAATCAGAGCATGTGGGTATCCAGAATTCCAGTGAAAGGAAATATGGATATTGTGGTTATTCTTGCAATTGAACATGCTTATAAAACAAGATCATTTTAACACAGAGAATTGAACTCTGTCTGGGTTTATAGTTTTAGTGATGCTTATTAGAAAACATGGAGAAGGAAATGGCAACCCACTCTAGTGTTCTTGCTTAGAGAATCCCGTGGACAGAGGAGCCTGGTGGGCTGCTGTCCATGGGGTTGCACAGAGTCGGACATGACTGAAGCACCTTAGCAAGCATGCATAGCATTAGAAAACAAGGCCAAAAGCTGCCACAGTACTCGGTTTTCAATAGGTCAAAAGACCCGATAAATGCCTTAATTCAAATTTAACACTGAATAACATTTACTGAGCTTTCAACTACTTGCAGCATATCCGCATTTTACCTACATTATTTCATTTTACTGGGAAAACACACAATGAGGCAGGTGAGTGCATTATTTATGAGTACAGATTTGAAGTTCAATTACCTTTGTTCAGTCCTAGCTATTATTTATTACCAGTGGGGTTTTGGTTAAATAATCTGTTTCATAGTGCTCTTGTGTTTTCACATGTTAGTATATACAGAATCCCTTGAACTTTGCTAACGAATCATGAGGGTTATATAAGTTACCACCACTATTATAAATGACATACATATTATCCTCCACATGTCAGAGGGAAATGGAGAAATTAACTAACCAGCCTAGGGAAATTAACTAAGCAAAGAAACACAAAGTATGCATTCAAGTAAAAGAGAGTTTGATTCAAAATTCCATGATTAATCTAATGAATTCTTTTTTTTTTTGTAATGGGAAGATGAATACAGAGAGCATTTTTATACCTACATAATATTTTAAATGTAAATAGTTACCCACAGTATTAAAGACTTAAACAATTCAAACCATGGTATTCTTTTTCTTATTAACATTATGCATATTTTGACCTGAAGACTTTTGAATAATTGCTTCTATCCTAACATATGATTTTGTAATTAACAATTCCCAGGTTATATTTGTTAAATTTCTATAAAAATAATACACAGTCTTTTGTTCTGAGCATTCTAGTTATACATGCGTACTTTGCCATGTTCTAGTATTAAGGATTGATTAGCCTATTGAAAAAGATGCTGAAGATGACATGTGGTTAAAAATATTTGGATTTTAATCCCAAATCTTCCACTCATTTGATCTATGCAAAGGCAATTTCATGTGATTCAACTTAGTACACATACTTAACATAGAAAGGACTGAGCAAATTCTATTATTAGTAGTATAATACTGTGAACAGATGCAATTTTCTTGATTTCTCCTTAATTAATTAAAGGCAAGCACATTTTAGTTAATGTGACATCAAAGTATAAATGAATGAAAAGTGACCTAGGAAGGGAGAGAAAAAAAAAAAAAAACACAAAGAGACTGGAAGATGATATTGTTGCTGGCTTTGAAGACAGAGACAGAGGGCAAGAGGCAAGGAATACAGGTGGCTTTAACATTGTAAAAGTCAGGAAGCAGATTTCCCCTAGAGGCTCTAGAAGAGACTAAGCTTGTCTAGACTTTAAAACTTTTGGACTCTAAGAGTACTTGTGTTGATATATAAGTAAATAAATAAAAACTAGTAAAAACTGGAATTATCTGACATGGAAACATTCTAAAATAAAGAAAAAAAAACAATGCCAGGAAAAATCTCAGATGAATCCAAATACTCTGAAGATGTATTTTCTTTCTCCTCAATATTCCACTTGATTTCATTTTACTCTGAGGAAGCTGATGTTTCTATCAAATAATATAATAACCTTTGCTGATAAGAAGTAGAAAATAAACACAACAAAAATAAATGAAGAGGCATCTTCTGAAAATTAATCACAAGTCAAAGAAGCCAAACATTTCTGTTAAACTGTCAATAGACTTCTTGGTAATTTATATCAAAACACTTTCTCCCACTCACCTATGAGCACCTTATCTTTGACAAAGGAGACGAGACTACACAGTGGAGAAAAGGCAGCTTCTTCAATAAGTGGTGCTGGGAAAACTGGACAGCTATGTGTAAAAGAATGACATTAGAACACTTCTTAACACCATACACAAAAATAAACTCAAAATGGACCAAAGACTTAAATGTAAGGCCAGAAACTATAAAACTCTTAGAGGAAAACATAGGCAGAACATTCCGTGACATAAATCACAACAGAATCCTCTTTGACCCACCTCATAGGGTAATGGAAATAAAAACAAAAATAAACAAATGGGACCTAATCAAACTTAAAAGCTTTTGCACAGCAAAGGAAACTATATAAAAGACAAAAAGAGACTCCTCAGGATGGTAAAAAATAATTACAAACAAAGCAACTGACAAAGGATTAATCTCCAAAATACATAAGCAGCTCATACAGCTCAGTATCAGAAAAAAACAAACAGCCCAATTAAAAAATGGGCATAAGAGCTAAACAGACATTTCTCCTAAGAAGACATGCAGATGGCCAATAAACACATGGTAATATGCTCAATACCAGTCATTATTAGAGAAATGCAGATCAAAACCACAATGAGTCACATCAATCAGAATGGCCATGATCAAAAAAGCTACAAACAACAAATGCTGGAGAGGATGTGGAGAAAAGGGAATCTTACTGTCCTGCTGGTGGGAATGTAAATTGATACAGGCGCTAGGGAGAACAGTATGGCAATTCCTTAAAAAACTAGGTATAAAACTACCATGTGATCCAGCAATCCGACTCCTGGGCATATATACACTCAGAGAAAAACCAGCATTCAAAAAGACACATGCACTCCAATGTTTATTGCACCACCGTTTACAGTAGTGAAGACAGGGAAGCAACCTAAATGTTCATCAACAGAGGAATGGAAAAAGAAGACGTGATTCATATAGACAATGAACTATTACTCAGCCATAAAAAGGGATGAAACGGGGACATTTGTAGATATGTGGATGGACCTAGAGGCTGTCATACAGAGTGAAGTTAGTTAGAAAAAAGAAAAACAAATATTATTTATTAACACATTTATATGGAATCCAGAAAAATAGTACCGATGAATCTATTTGCAGGGAAAGAATGGAGACACGCACATGGAGGATGGACTTGTGGACATAGCAGGGAAGGAGAGGGTAGGACAAACTGAGAAAGTAGTATTGGCATATATACATTATCATGTGTAAAACAGATAACTAATGAGAAGCTGCTATATAACACAGGGAGTCCAGCCCAGTACTCTGTGATGACCTAGAGTACTCTGTGATGACCTAGAGCGGTGGGATGGGAGGGGAAAGGAGGCTCAATAGGGACAGGTGTATAGATAGATAGATATAGGATATATATGAGTTATATATTGGAGAAGGAAATGCCAACCTACTCCAGTGTTCTTGCCTTGAGAATCCAATGGACAGAAGAGTCTGCTGGGGTATGGTCCATAGATTTGTCAAGAATCGGTCACAACTGAAGTAACTGAGCATGCAGGCAGACATATGTATGTATATATACAGTTATGACTGATTCGTGTTGAAGGGCAGAAACCAACACAACATTGTAAAGCAATTATCCTCCAGTTAAAGAACAGTTCCTATTTTGACACATTATATAATAGCAATAATCTATATTTTGTACATGACATAATGAAATTTCACAATATGTTGTTTTTTTGTTTGTTTCTGTTCCAAGACATCTTTTTCTTGGATCCCACACATTTGAATGTTTCACCTTCAGCTTCTGTGATTTCTTATTATCTACTCCTGGCACTGTAACTACACCTCTTCAATTTTCCTGACCACCACATTCATATCAATATTTTCTAACGAATGGAACTAGGTGATACACTGGTGGCTCAGATGGTAAAGAATCCACCTGCAATGCTGGAGACCTGGGTTTGATCCCTGGGTTGGAAAGATCCCCTGGAGAAGGAAATGACAACCCATACCAGTATTTTTGCCTGAAGAATCCCCATGGACAGAGGAACCTGGTGGGCTACAGCCCATGGGGTCACAAAGAGTCGGACATGGCTGAACTACTAAGCACACACACAGGTGATATACCATTCCTGCTTGTAACTATCTATATCCACTAATTTGTATTGGAACTAACGAATAAATAATTTGAGTTAATGTAACTACTATGATACAAACATACTAAAATGATTTCAAGAACTGGTTTACATTTCTTGCCTGGAGCAACAAAAGACAATTTCCTAGAGAGAAGTCAACCAAAGGAAGGAATTATGATGGTGAGCCAGATGCAGACACAGAGACAGCTGGTAGAGCAAAGGAAGTTCAAGCATAGGTTCATGAGTTATGTTAATTCTAACCCAGGTGCCTTGGCATTGTATTTCAGTGCTAGAAGATGGAGGCTCTTTGCATAATTTGAAGAATCTGCTCTAGGTATAATCTTTTAAAATAGAGGCAAATTTGGTTTAGTATGCTGCCTATTTACCAAGTTTACTGATGCATATGAGTGTGGTTTCCTTACTTTATCAGAGTAGACATGTGGTACATCTGCTACAGGGTCCAAAGGTAGTTTTTCAAATCTATTCCAGAGTGGCGCATTTTTTATTTCACCAGGTCCTAGGCAACACTGATGCCCTCAGAAGGTGAACTGGAAACCATGAGCATTATGGTTTGGAAAACTGGACCAGCTGCACTCTTCTGACTCGCCTTCTAAGAACCGTTGACAGAACAGTTTTGATAATTTCTGTAATATACTTTGTCTTAAGCAAGCTTTCGTTGGATGTCCTAAATGGGCATTACATGGGGAAAAGTGCTCCTTTTTATTTTGGAAGAGCAGAATAAAGGTATAAGATGATGCCTGAAATTTACCAACATCCAATGTCCTCTTAGGAGTGACCTCATAGAAATATTAGTACTGTATCTGCGGATCTCTGGCAGACTTGGCAACTCAAATCCAGCTCTGCTGCTCCTGGGGCAAATTACAATTTAAAGTGACTCACAGGCAGCAGTGTTCTTGCAGGTAGGCAAGGTGATTCTACGAGCATGGAGATTTGTGTATTATCACTGTATGTTTGCAGAGGTTGGAGAGTAAGGCCTCAGTCCATGTTCCACAGGGGTTAAAAAACTGAGGCTCATGTTACAGTTCAAAACTTAAAATTACATATTCATAAAATTTTATAAAATAACTATAAACTTGGTGCACTTATTATTACTTCAAATTAACTGACACTCTCATGAATGGATCTAAATATCAGTGTAAATTGTTACCAGATTTTTCTTCTTTCTACCTGGAAAAAATAATATAAAATATGCTTTTTAAATGCATACAATATGGTTTAATAACTTTTGATTCTTGCTCCCTTCTCTTTCCTCCCTTTAGCTCTTGGCTGACCTAACCAAGACTGGAGCCACTCCCTTATTTTCCACCAAAGAATGTGTTCACTCGTCTAACCTACAATAGCCTGATGTTTCTAATCAAATCTAAGGATGTGGAATTTAGTTTGAAAACATCAGGATTTCAGTATAGATGAGTGACTACAAGTGTCACTCTCTGTTTCTTAAAAGACATTAAAAATAATTGAGGTGATTTCTCCACGTTCAGATTGTTTTAGTAGTTTTGACTAATTTAATCAGTCAAATATTATTTGGCTTAAATTAAGGTATTTTTCTTTAGTAATATTTTAATTAGTATGTGCATAGTTAAACTTCATTTCCTATGGCACAAATTCAATTCAATTTGTTGAAAAACCAGACTCTCTTTTGGAAGTGGCAGTACTGGGCACCACAGAGTTTTGGTGTCTATTTCTTTAGACTGGAATGTCTTTTACATAATAGATGTTTAGTATACAGTTACTGAATTGAACTACTAAATTGATCTATGATTTAAAATAGTGAAACCAGTATGTAAGTTTAGACAGGCTGACAAATTATAAAGCAATTCAACAGTTCAGAGGCAGTGTCATAGCAGAGGCTCAGTGTTTGCAAAAGAATCAGAATATTTCAGGATTCTCCTCTCTTATCCAAGAGAAAGTACATGCTAATCATAGATAAAGAGCCAGTGATTCTTTGCTCTGGTGACAGATGCATGGATATTAGACTACAAATTCATTTGGTCAGATAAATCACAAAGAACATATGGATGGCATCAATATTTTGTTAACCGTATTAGACATATTAATATTTAATATAAAATATTGGTATAATTGACAATTAAAAGTATATACGTAAATGGTATCAGGAGTCTGGGAAACTGGGAGGCAAGTGAGAATATTATTAACATGATCCAGGCTTATTTCACTCAATAATATGTTAGATTTTGCCCTGTTCTTATATGGAACATGAGTTTTGCCTTTTTAAAATTTATTTGTTAATTGAAGGAAAATTGCTTTACAACATTGTGTTGGTTTCTGCTGTACAAAAATACAAATCAGTCATAATTATATCTATCTATAATATCTATATCTGTCTATCTCTGTCTCTATATCTATACCCCACCTCATGAGGAGCTTTGTCTTTTTTAAAGTTTATTTTATAGTATTCCATTTTAAGCACTTACCACAATTTATCAATTTCAGTATTGATGAACATTTCCCTCCCCAGTCTGGGACTCTTGGGAATAATGATTCTATTAACATCCTTGAATTCGTCTTGTGGTGCACATCTGAATGCAGTTCTTCAGGTATACACCTAGGAATGGAATCGTTGGCTATGTATAAGTCTAATATTACAAAAGATTGCCAAACAACTGACAGAGTAATTGTTTTCCTTTATTTGCCCATTGGCAGTGTATAAAAAGTTCTATACTATTGAATTTGCATCAACACTTTGTATGGTCTTTTGACTGTACCTATTCTTACAGGTGTTTATGGGTGATCTGCAGTTTAAATTTTAATTGTTTATCTCATTGGCACAGATGTTAAAAAGTACTAAATATTTTAAATGTGAATTTATTATCCTTCCTGAAGTACTCAAAATAACTTTTTTAGCTGAAGCATAGTAGATTTACAATATGGTGTTACTTTCAGGTATACAGCAAAGTGACTCAGTCATGTGTGTGTGTCATACATGTGGTGGTTTAGTTGCTAAGTCATGTCCGACTCTGTGACTCTATGGATTGTAGCTTGCTTGGCTCCACTGTCCATGGGATTTCCCAGGCAAGAAAACTGAAGTGGGTTGCAATATCAAGGGCATCTTCTCGATCTAGGGATCAAACCCGCACCTTTGCATTTCCTGCTTGGCAGGCAGATTCTTTACTATACATATGAATAGACACATATATGCACACACATATTTTCCACCATGCTATGCTGTACTCACTTGCTTCAGTGGTGTGCAACTCTTTGACCCATGGACTGTAGCCTGCCAGTCTCTTCTGACTATGGGATTCTCTAGGCGAGAATAGTGGAGTGCATTGCCATGCCCTCCTCCAGGGCAATCTTCCCAGTTTAGGAATCAAACCCAGATCTCTGGTGTCTCCTTCATTGCAAACAGGTTCTTTACCCACTGAGCCACCAGGGAAGTCCTATTTTCCACTATTGGTTATTAAAAGATACTGAATATAGTTTTATGTGCAATATAGTAAATCTTCAAGCATTAGCTTATTTATTTTATGTATAACAGATTGTGAATATTCTTAATTTATCCCTCCAACCCCTTTCTTCTTTGGTAACCATAAGTTTATTTTCTATGTCTGTGAGTCTGTTTATGTTTTGTACATAGATCATTTGCATTATTTTTTGATTTCACATATAAATGATATGTAAAATTTGTCTTTGTCTGACTTACTTCAATAACTATAGTATTCTCTAGGTCCATCCATGTTGCTGCAAATGGCAATATTTAATTATTTTCTATGACTGAGTAATATTCCATTGTATTTACAAAATATCTTCTTAAGTCATTTGTCTGTCAATAGGCACGTGGGTTGTTTCCATGTCTTGGCTATTGTAGATAGTGTTTCTAGGAACACTGGCATGCATTTCTTCTTGAGTTAAGAGTTTTCATTTTTTTAGATATACACCAGGAGAGGGACTGCTGGATCATATGGTAGCTCTACTTTTTTTTTTTTTTTTAAGGTAACTGCAAACTGTTTTGCATAGGGACTGCACTAGTTTATATTCCCACCAATAGTGTAGGAGGGTTCTATTTTCTGCACACTTTATCCAACATATTTAATTTATAGACTTAATGAAAGACATTCTGAAAGATGTGGGGTGATATCACACTGTGGTTTTGATTTGCATTTATCTAATAATTAGTAATGTTGAGCATCTTCTCATGTGGCCATTGGCCATCTGTATGCTTTCTTTCATGAAATTTCTATTTAGGTCTTCTCTCCATTTTTGATTGGGTTCTTTGTATTTTTGATATTGAGTTGTAATAGCTGCTTGTATATTTTAGATATTAATTTCCCTTTTCCTATTTGCTTTTGTAGTTCTTTATTCATTTCTTCCTTTTGTTGGCCCTTTTGTGGCTTGCTGGGGTTTCTGTATCAATAGCATGCTTGAATTCCTTTTGTTTTGGTTTTTGTTAATCTTTTGTATGTTTTTTAACTTGTAGCTACTCTGGAGTTCAAGTATGTTGACCCATACCTATATCCACTTGATTTAAACTGATAGCCATATAAGTTCAAACATCCTAAAAGATCTATATTTTTATATTGTGTTCCCCATTTTGTGATTTTTGATGTTCTGTTTTACATCTTCATGTTTAACCTTCTGCTGCTAACAGTAGTTATAATAACTATTACAAAAATTTAAAATTATTTAAAAATCTATGTACTGGCTTATTTAAATGCTATTCAATCTTTTTATATATTTGCCTTTCAGATTTTTTTTTTCCTTTGCTACCGATTCTTGCTTCTTTTCTATTCAGAGACCTTTTCATATTTCTTTTAGGCTGTGTGCTGTTCTTAGGCACTGAGTCACGTTCAACTCTTTGCGATCCCATGGACTGTAGCCTGGCAGGCTCCTCTGTCCATGAGGACAGTCCAGACAAGAACACCGGAATGGGTAGCCATGCCCTTCTCCAGGGGATCTTTCCAACCCCGGGATCAAACCCAGGTCTCCCTCATTGCAGGCGGATTCTTTAGTCTTATTCACCAGGGAAGCCCAATATTTCTTTTGCATTAGGTTTAGTATTGATGAGTCTTTTTAGTTTTTGCCTTTCTGAGAAATTCTTTATCTCTCTTATTCTAAATGATATTCCTGTTGGCTAGAGTGTCCTGGTTTGCAGGTTTTTCCTTTTCAAACTTTGGTATGTCATGCCACTTCCTTCTGATTTGCAAGGTTGCTGCAGAAAAACCAGGCAAAAATATAGGACACTGAAAGACAAACTCCCAAGGTTGGTGGGTGCACAAAATGCTGCTGGAGAAGAGTGGAGAAATAACTCCAGAAAGAATGACGAGATGGAGCCAAAGCAAAAACAATACCCAGCTGAGGATGTGACTGGGGATGGAAGTAAAGTCCAATTCTGTAAAGAACAGTATTGCATAGGAATTTGGAATATTAGGACCATTTAACAAGTTAAACTGGAAGTGGCCAAACAAGAAATGGTAAGAGTGAACATTGACATTTTAGGAATCAGTGAACTAAAATGGACTGATATGGGCAAATTTAACTCAGATGATCATTATATCTACTACTGTGGGCAAGAATCCCTTAGACAAAATGAAGTAGCCCTTGTAGTCAACAAATATGTCTGAAATGCAAACTTGGGTGCAATCTCAAAAATGACAGAATGATCTCTGTTCATTTCCAAGGAAAACCACTCAACATCACAGTAATCCAAGTCTATGCCCCAACCACTGATGCCAAAGAAGCTGAAGTTGAATGGTTCTATGAAGACCTACAAGACCTTCTAAAACTAACACCAAAAAATATGTCCTTTTCATCAGAGGGGTTTGGAATGCAAAAGTAGACAGTTAAGAGATACCTGGAGCAACAGGAAATTTGGCCTTGGAACACAAAATGAAGCAGGGCAAAGGCTTAGAGAGTTTTGCCAAGAGAGCCCCCTGGTCATAGTTAACACCCTCTTCCAATAACACAAGAGACGACTTACATATGTACATCACCAGATGGTCAATACCAATATCAGGTTGATTACATTTTTTGCAGTCAAAGATGGAGAAGCTCTATACAGTCAGCAAAAACAAGACTGGGAACTGACTGTGGCTCAGATCATAAACTCCTTATTGCCAAATTCAGGTTTAAATAGAAGAAAGTCGGGAAAACCAGTGGACCATTCAGCTATGACCTAAATCAAATCCCTTACAATTATAGAGTGAAGTGACAAATAGATTGAAGGGAGTGGATCTGATAGAGCGCCTGAAGAACTATGGATGCAGGTCTGGAAACTGTACCGGAGGCAGTGGTAAAAACCTTTCCCAAGAAGAAGAAATGCAAAAAGGCAAAATGGTTGTCTCAGGAAGCCTTACAAATATCTGAGAAAAGAAGAGAAGTAAAAGGCAAAGGAGAAAAGGAAAGATATTTCCCTCTGAATGCACAGTTCCAAAGAACAGCACCTTCCTCAGTGGTCAATGCAAAGAAATAGATGAAAACAAAAGAATGGGAAAAACTAGACATCTCTTCAAGAAAATTAGAGATACCAAGGGAACATTTCATGCAAAGATGGGCACAATAAAGGACAGAAAAAGTATGGACCTAACAGAAGCAGAAGATATTAAGAAGACATGGCAACAATACACAGAAGAACTATACAAAAAAGATCTCCATGACCCAGATAATCATGATGGTGTGATCACTCACCTAGAGCCAGACATCCTGGATGCAAAGTAAAGTGGGCCTTAGGAAGCATCACTATGAACAAAGCTAGTGGAAGTGATGGGAATCCAGGTGAGATATTTCAAATCCTAAAAGATGATGCTGTGAAAGTGCTGCACTTAATACACCAGCAAATCTGGAAAACTCAGCAGTGGCCACAGGACTGGAAAAGGTCAGTTTTCATTCCAATCTCAAAGAAAGGTAATGCCAAAGAATGTTCTAACTACTGCACAATTGCACTCGTCTCACATGATAGCAAAGTAATGCTCAAAATTATCGAAGTGAGGCTTCAATAGTACGTAAACTGAGAACTTTCAGATCTTCAAGCTGGGTTTAGAAAAGGCAGAGGAACCAGAGATCAAATTGCCAACATCTGTTTGATCATAGAAAAAGCAAAATAATTCTAGAAAAACATCTACCTCTGCTTTATTGACTAAGTCAAATCCTTGGACTGTGTGGATGACAACAAACTGTGGAAAATTCTTCAGGCGGTGAGAACACCAGACCACCTGACCTGCCTCCTGATAAATCTGTTTTCAGGTCAAGAAGCAACAGTTAGGACAGAACATGGAACAACTGCTGGTTCCAAACTGGGAAAGGAGGGGATCAAGGCTGAATACTGTCACCCTGCTTATTTAACTTATATGCAGTGTACATCATGCGAAATGCCAGATTGGATGAAACATAAGCTGGAATCAAAATGGGAGGGAGAAACATCAACAACCTCAGATATGCAGATGACACCACCCTTATGGCAGAAAGCAAAGAAGAACTAAAGAGCCTCTTGATGAAAGTGAAAGAGGAGAGTGATAAAGTTGGCTTAAAACTCAGCATTCAAAAAACAAAGATCATGATATCCAGTCGTATCACTTCATGGAAATAGATTGTGAAATAACGGAAACAGTCAGTTTTTCTTCTCTTGGGCTCCAAAATCACTGCAGATGGTGACTACAGCCATGAAATTAAAAGACACTTGCTCCTTGGAAGAAAAGCTATGACAAAACTAAACAGCATGTGAAAAAGCAGAGAGATTACTTTGCCGATAAAGGTCCGTCTAGTCAAAGCTATGGTTTTTTTCAGTGACTGAACTGAACTGAACTTAGTTGTCTAGGAGATCTTCTGCCAGTTCGCAGCTGGTTTTCTGTGAGAAATGTTATATATGCAGATGTATTTTTGATGTATTTGTGGGAGGAAGTGAGCTCCATATTTTCTTACTCTACAATCTTGATCACACTCCTCATATAATTTTTAATCTTTTCTATTTTTAACTAGCACTCTGCCTTTCCCTTCATGATTGTAGGTATTTTGCTTGTATGTTTTTGTTTGTTTTTAATATACACACTAAATAAACATTATTTGTCAGGTTGATATATTGCAAATATCTTCAACTCTAAGACTTACTTTTCCATTGTCATAATGTTATCTCCTGATAAACAGAATTATTATTTTTTTTAAATGTTGTTGTTGTTCTGTCACTGAGTCATGTCCAACTCTTTGTGATTCCATGGACTGCAGCGCAACAGGCTTCTCTGTCCTTCATTATCCCCCATGGTTTGCTCAAATTCATGTCCATTGAGGCAGTGATGAGATGTCATCCAACCATCTCATTATCTGTTGCCCCCTTCTCCTCCTGCCTGCAATCTTTCCCAGTATCAGGGTATTTTCCAATGAGTTGGCTGTTCACATCAGGTGGCCAAAGTATTGGAGCTTCAGCTTCAGCATCTGTCCTTCCAATGTATATTCAGGGTTCATTTCCTTTAGAATTAATTGGTTTGATCCCTTGCTGTCAAAGGACTCTCAGGATTCTGCAATTTGAAAGTACCAGTTTTTCAGAGCTCAGCTTTCTTTGTGGTCCAGCTCTCACATCTGTATTTGACTACAGGATAACCATAGCTTTGACTACATGGACCTTTGTCAGCAAAGTGATGTCTCTGTTTTTTAATATGCTGCTTAGATTTGTCATAGCTTTTCTTCCAAGGAATAAGAGTCTTAATTTCATGGCTACATTCACCACCTGAGACAGACACTGCTCAGAGAATGAAAGTTCCTCCCAGAAAGTCAGCTCATCACATTGTGGTCCACTTCTCTGGGATTCTGGCCCCTTAAGTCCTAATAGCTTCAGCAACTCTCCAGTGATTTCAAACAAATCCCTTACTGCCTTTGTAGTTTTAGCTTTCTGTTCTAGCCCTTCTCTCTAGGAATGTTAGTCAGCCAAAGCTATTGGGAAATTCCCAGCAAACTGGTTTTGATCATTCAAGAGTTACACATTGTTTTGAGTGTCAGAAAGGAGTGATTTAACAAGTATTGCATAAATTTTAATAAAATCCATAAAAAACAAGAAAAAAATTGCTATATGTGTGAAACCCTTAAATAGGCAACCCAAAAGCACTAAACCAATGGAATGGTTCTCATTTCTGAAACATTATTGAAACAGAATAAAAAAAATCAAGTTTTTCAGAGTCTGAGAATAGATCACATATAATATAAAATGGCAAAAAAAAAAAAAAAAAAAAAAAAAACCACACAACCCACCGTATCAATATATAGTTGCTTGGATTTAAAATGGAAAGGATATACTGATTGCAGCATAGAGGAACTTCTTTTGCAATCAGTGGAAGTCCTGAAATACTACTATGGATTATGCTGTAATCAAATGTATAGTGAGTGAAAGCTTCAATGACAAGAAGTAACAATTTTACAGAAGTTGAGATGTTGCTTATCATGAGGTTCAGGAACTGTTACTGTTGGACAGATTACTTCAATTTTATTTTGCCAAGGGGCATTACTAAAGAGCTGGCTATTGCCAACAAGATTAGGACAATGAAAACAAACTTCTTAAAATAATTTAAAAATCTTGTTAATCACTTTTGGCTGAAATTATATTTAGGATGCAAATTCAAAAAATCCTGTATTCTCTATTGCTATATGAATTCTTCCAGGACTAGATCTAATACTAAATTAAATGTAAATCAAACCACTCATTCCTTTTCAGAGTTAGACAGGACAATATTCAAATGTTTTAGAAGGGAGGAAAAAACATCTATGCTTCTATTTTACGCAATAGAGTTGTATTTTCCTAAAAGTAGGGTTCAAATTTTTAAAAATTTGGAGAAACATTATTTTAAAGTTGTAGAATATATATTTTAAGTCAGAAAAAATCTATATATAGAAAGTCATATTGCTACAATATTTTTATTATGAAGAATGCATCTATTCATGGTCTAATAATTGGATGTTAACCATAAATTGCTATATATTTTAGAGACATTGTAGAAATTTATAAATAAAAGCACTACATATACAAACAGCAACAATTGGGAAAGCCAAGAGAGAAGTGATTTTATTTCCAGACATAAAACCCCTTTACTATCATGATTTGTAAATGTAGACTGACTGACTCATTGGTGACTTGCACACTCATGACAGAGTGAAATTATGACTCAGTTATTCCATTTCTTACTCACCCTTGTTTATAATTTGGTATTACTTAATTCATTATTTTACATAATTTATAAACACTTCTTCATCTTTCATGAATGTAAATCTATTCTTTTATAAATTCTGTATATTTGTTTCCTGTATCTAATTAGATACTTTCTAATGTGCCAAACTCATTTCTCTGGTTTTTTTTTTTTTATGATTTAAGTTCCTATGAATGTTGTGTTGTTGTGTGAAGAATTTACATGAGAATTAGAAAATGCAAAATCTAATCTTTGTTGTCCAACTACTGACTGATTTGGGTTAGGTAAGACACCTTGTAGTCTTTGAGTTGTTTGTTTTTAAAATAAAGTAATTTTTATATATTACTGAGTTTTAATTCAAATTATATGATTTGACTCCATTTTTTCCCCCTTTCATTTAGACTAACTTTACATTATAACTTACATTATTCTCAGCTGGATAGAGTTTAACGTTTATTTCACTGAAGTTTTGTTTATATCTAAAACTATTAGACTCCAGACTCTCAGGAAATCTGATTAGTTATTTTATAGCTTTTGGACATTGTTATTGACTTTATCTCCCATGTGTATCTCAGGTGAGCTGATTATGCAATAAAAGAAAAAAAAATTTTAAAGAAAACATACTGTCAAAGATTTTACTAACATATGGATGACCAATTGCCCAAGCATCATTTATTCAGAAGTCTTTCTGCATTCATCTGTAACTTCAGCTTTGCTGAAAATTGTTTATATTTGTATCCATCTGTTTAAGGGTACAATATTTTGTTATATTGTTCACATTATTCATTGTCTTAATTATTACAGTTTCAAATTAAGCCTTGATATCTGGCAAAGCAAATTCAGCCACAGTTTTCTCCTGTTACAGTATTGTCTTTTCTCGACCCTTTTAACTCCCATATATATATTTTAGAATTTACAAATGAGTTCTACCAAAAAGACTTTTTTGCTCTTGATCAGGATTATACTGACTCATAGACCAAAGTGGGGAAAATGAGATTATTAAAATATTGAATCTTCCAACTCATGAACAAGGTATATTTCTCCATCAGACAAGTCTCTCAATATTTTATTATATTAATAGCTTTATACAATATGCACAAATATTGTGCCCATATCTTGTTAAGTCTAATTCTAGGTCCTTGATATTGTTTAACCTATTTTAAATTATATATATATAATATATATATGTATATACATACACACAAACACATTAGTATAATTCAGATACATATATTTTTCTGATTGTTGCTCATGATGATCTTTGTATGTATTGTTACTTTTGAATAGATGGAATCTTATCTATGAAAACACTTGAAGCCTAGGATGAAGATGGATTCTTTCAGAGAGAATTTATATAGACTTTTAAAAAATTTATTTTTTAAATTGAAGGATAGTTGCTTTATAGAATTTTGTTGTTTTCTGTCAAACATCAACATGAATCAGCCATAGGTGTATATATGTATGCTTCCTTGTGAACCTCTCTCCCATCTCCCTCCCCTCCCTACCCCTCTAGGTTGATACAGAGCCCCTGTCTGAGTTCCCTGAGACATACAGCAAATCCAGTGGATATCTGTTTTACATATGGTAATTAAGTTTCCATCATCAGTCATCGGGAGGCACTGAGTCTAGGGTATTTTAAGGTAAATTCTTGGCTTAAGGGGTTTTCAGACCACCTTATTGGACTATGTTATGAACTCACTGGAAAAGACCCTGATGTTGGGAAAGTTTGAAGGCAGGAGGAGAAGGGGATGACTGAGGATGAGATGGTTGGATGGCATCACCAACTCGATGGACATGGGTTTGGGTGGACTCCAAGAGTTGGTGATACACAGGTAGGCCTGGCGTGGTGTGGTTCACGGGGTCTCAAAGAGTTGGACATGACTGAGAGACTGAACTGAACTGAACTGATGAACTCAGGCTGTCAACCTGTACAATATCTGACTTATGGTTACGAATCAAATTCTCACAAGTGATTTTTAAAAAATCTTTTGTGCCAAGTTTCAGGACAGTCTGTTTCCTAGCAGCAGTCAGTTTGGAGAAGGGGATTTCTACTCCATCCTTACAAATCAAGTGAAGATTTTTGGTGGGTAGGCTTTAAAGCAGTCTTCAACTCTATCCATCACCTCAGGTTCTGAAGTTGAGTTCTTGTAGCATCCAAGTTCCACAGGTTTGCAAAAGCTGATGATCAAATTCAATGAATTAATAAAAAATTCCCCAGGAAAAGGCAAATTTAGTGTCCTTTTAATTTCGGCCTGAATTCTTAATTTCTTGCCAGTCCTTGGGAGAATTTGATATTTTTATACAATTTTTACAGTGGGTCACCTAAGCCCTTAGATATCCATATTAAGTGAAGCAGAGTTTTCACATGTGTATTTATTTAGTGTTATTTAATTATATATGAATATTATTTCAATAAAAGCAACATTTAAATTTTTAAAATTAGCACTAGGATAACAATAAGTATGATATAATAGATAATGAATAACTACTATTGCTATTATTTCCAAAATCTGGCCACTGAAAAATGTCTACAAGCAATGGAAACCCCAAAGGACTAAACATTATTCATCCATGATTTGGCCCTCAAAAATTATTCCCCATTAAACACAACTATAGATTTTGCAAAAAATACTGATTTTAGCCATGAAACAGAAAACACACAACGAACCTTGAGAATTTCAGCAAGTCATGAAGTATTTATCAATTGTTATTTTGTGGGAACAACATGGAGTTCAACATAAAAAGGCTCATATTTTCCAAATACTGTGTAATTTGAATATCAAAAAGAATTATTGATGGTAATTGTACAAAGCATAGTAAAACCATATACTGAATTAATAGTGTAGAGAAAGAATGTGTGAAGGAAAAACAAAAAAAGTAAAAAAAAAGAGGAAGGGGTAGAGAAGCTCACTATACACAACTGGAAGTAACCTGACACCAATTCCTTACTCTTAAAATCAGCGACTAAATATTTAGGAGTATATATAACCATCTGCTGGATTATCAAAAAAGCAAGAGAGTTCCAGAAAAACATCTATTTCTACCTTATTGACTATGCCAAAGCCTTTGACTGTATGGATCACAATAAACTGTGGAGAATTCTGAAAGAGATGGGAATACCAGACCACCTGACCTGCCTCTTGAGAAATCTATATGCAGGTCAGGAAGCAACAGTTAGAACTGGACGTGAAACAACAATCTCGTTCCAAATAGGAAAAGGAGTACATCAAGGCTGTATATTGTCACCCTGCTTATTTAACTTATATGCAGAGTACATCATGAGAAACACTGGGCTGGAAGAAGCACAAGCTGGAATCAAGATTGCCGGGAGAAATATCAATAACCTCAGATATGCAGATGACACCACCCTTAGAGCAGAAAGAGAAGAGGAACTAAAGAGCCTCTTGATGAAAGTGAAAGAGGAGAATGAAAACGGCCTAAAGCTCAACATTCATAAAACTAAGATCATGGCCTCTGGTCCCATCACTTCATGGGAAATAGATGGGGAAACAGTGGAAACAGTGTCAGACTTTATTTTTGGGGGGCTCTAAAATCACTGCAGATGGTGACTGCAGCAATGAAATTAAAAGATGCTTGCTCCTTGGAAGGAAAGTTATGACCAACCTAGATAGCATTATTAAAAAGCAGAAACATTGCCAACAAGGTCTGTCTAGTCAAGGCTATGGTTTTTCCAGTGGTCATGTATGGATGTGAGAGTTGGACTGTGAAGAAGGCTGAGCACCAAAGAATTGATGGTTTTGAACCAAGGTGTTGGAGAAGACTTGAGAGCCCCTCGGACTGCAAGGAGATCCAACCAGTCCATTCTAAAGGAGATCAGTCCTGGGTGTTCTTTGGAACGACTGATGCTAAAGCTGAAACTCCAATACTTTGGCCACCTCATGCAAAGAGTTGACTCATTGGAAAATACCCTGATGCTAGGAGGGATTGGGGGCAGGAGGAGAAGAGGACAACAGAGGATGAGATGGCTGGATGGCATCACTGACTTGATGGACATGAGTTTGAGTAAACTCCGGGAGATGGTGATGGACAGGGAGGCCTGGCGTGCTGCAATTCATGGGGTCGCAAAGAGTCGGACACGACTGAGCGACTGAACTGGACTGAACTGATAACCAAAGATGTGAAAGACCTACACTCTGACAATTATAAGACACTCATGAAGGAATCTGAAGATGAGGCAAATAAACAGAAAGGTATCTCATGTTCGTGGATTGGAAGAATATAGTTAAAGTGATAGTAGTACTCAAATCAATCTACAGATTTAATGCAATCCCTATCAAAATACCCATGACACTTTTCACAGAACTAGAAGAAATAATCCTAATATGGAACCACAAAAGACCTCAAAGTGTCAAAGCAATCTACTGAGAAAGAACAGAGTTGGAAGTAACACACTCCTTACACCAGATTATACTACTAAGCTATAGTAAGCAACATAGTATAGGATGAGCACAAAAACAGACACATAGATCAATGGAACAGAATAAAGGGATCAGAAATAAACCCACACACCTAGAGTCTATGTCTGACAAAAGAGGCAAACATATACAATGCAGGAAAGATAGAATCTTCAATAAATGGTGCTGGGAAACCTGGAACAGCTACAAGTAAAGAATGAAATCTGAACATATTCTCATACCATATACAAAAGCAAAACCCCCCAAAATGGGTTAAAACCTTAAATGTAAAACCAGAACTCATAGATTTCTATAACACACTTTGACATAAATCAGAGCAATATTTTCTTTGGGCCTGCACTTAAGGATAAGGAAACAAAACCCAAATTAACAAATGTGACCTAACAAAAATTAAAAGATTATACATAATGAAGGAAACCAGCAACAAAATGAAAAGGCAATCTACTGAAGAAAATATTTGCAAATGATATGACCAATAAGGGGTCAATATCCAAGATATATAAACAGTTCATATAACTCAATATCAAAAAAGCCAATAAACAAATTTAAAAAAATGTACAGAAGTCCTGAATACATATTTTTACAAAGAAGGTGCTCAAATGTCCAACAGGCACATGAAAAAATGTTCAGCATTGCTAATCCTCAGAGAAATGTAAATCAAAACCACTATGAGGTAATACCTCACCTTTGTCAAAATGGCTATCATCAAAATGTCTGCAAATAACTATTGATGAGAAGGCACAGAAAGGGAACCCTAGTGTAGTGTAGATGGATGTAAATTAGTGCAGCCATGATGGAAAATAGCATGGAGGTCCCTCAAATAAATAAATAGAATACCATATAAAATATGTTAGAATATAATATTGCATAAAAAACATATAATCTAGCAATTCTACTCCTAGTATATACATGAAGAAAATGAAAACACTGATCCATAAAGATACAGGCACCTTAATATTCCAAGTAGTGCTATTTATAAGAGCGTCCATCAACAGATAAATGGATAAGCAAGAAATAGTACACATATGCAACAGAATATTGTTCAGTCATAAAAAGAATGAAATTATGAAATTCTGCTATCTGCAACAACATGGATGAAACTAGAGGGTATTATGCTTAGTGAAATAAGTCAGAGAAAGATAAACTCTGTGTTATCACTTATATGTGAAATCTAAAAACTAAAATGAATAAATATAAAAAGCAGAAATAGCCACAAACTAGCAGTTGCCAATGAGGAGAGGAAAAGTGGGGACACTGAGATAGAGGTATGGGATTAAGAGGCATAAATAACTACGTATAAAATAAGTAATCCTTATGCCAGCATTTTAACTTTAGTGAAGGCTTCCTAAATTTTGGACATATTTATGTACTTCTGGATTAACAATATGTGATAAGTGGATATAGGAGATATCCACTCAACATCAGTAAAAACAGATTTAGAGCAGAAACTTTTTCACTAATAAAATAACTACAGAAACCGTTAAACAATGGCTTTTAGTTCCCAGTGTCTGAAGTTCAAAGGAGGAAGGATTAACTTGTACCAAATCATCTGTTTTTGTCCAAACGATTTTTTTAACCAAATTTGGAATTTATGAATGGGACTGATATATTTTTCTTGGAAGTAGCTAGTAATTCTCTGAAGACCAAAACTGTGGGTGTACCTAAAAAGCTTGTCTGGCTTCAATTTATTGAAATATTTTGACTTACAATTGACCTTTTCATTCTCAAATGCTAAGGATCCCTTGACCTCATACACCAAACATTCTGGAGTATGAAGTCAAGAGGGCCCTAGGAAGCATTACTATGAACAAAGCAAGTGGAAGTGATGAAATACTAGCTGAGTTATTTCAAATCCTTAAATGATTATGCTGCAAAAGTGCTGCACTCAATATGTCAGCAGATTTGGAAACCTCAGCAGTGGTCACAGGACTGGAAAAGGTCAGTTTTCATTCCTAATGTCCTAAAGAAAGAAAACGTCAAAGAATGTTCAAACTACCATACAATTAAGTTCATTTCACATGTTAGCAGAGTTATGCTCAAAATCCTTCAAGCTAGGCTTCAGCAGTACATGAACTAAAAACTTTCAGATGTACAAGCTGGTTTAAAAAGGCAGTGGAACCAGAGGTCAAATTGCCAACATTCACTGGATCATAGAGTAAGTAAGGGGATTCCAGAAAAACATCTACACTACAAAACATCATTGACTACACTAAAGCCTTTGACTGTATGAGTAACAACAAACTGTGGAAAATTCTTAAAGAGATGGGAATACTAGACCACCTTCCCTGTCTCCTGAGAAACCTGTATGCAGGTCAAGAAGCAACAGTTACAATTGGACATGGAACACTGGACTGGTTCAAAATTCAGAAAAGAGTTGTCTTTGGTTTCATTTTTGAACAAAATTCAGAAATGTTATGTATTGTCACCCTGCTTATTTAACTTATATGCAGAGTACATCATGAGAAATGCTAGGCTGGATGAATCACAAGCTGGAATCAAGATTGCTGGGAGGAATATCAACAACCTCAGATATGTAAATTATATCAGTCTAATGGCAGAAAGCAAAGAAAAACTAAAGGGCCTCTTGATGAAGGAAGAAGAGAGTGAAAGAGCTGACTTAAAACTCCACATTCAAAACACTAAGACCTTGGCATCCAGCCTCATTATTTCACAGCAAATAGAACGGGAAAAAAGTGGAATCTGTGACAGGTTTTATCTTCTGGGCTCCAAAATCACTGTGGACAGTGACTGCAACCATAAATTAGAAAACATTTTTTCCTTGGGAGGAAAGCTGTGACAAAACAAGGCAGCATATTAAAAAGCAGAGACACCACTTTGCCAACAAAGTTCCATGCAGTCAAAGCTATGCTTTTCTCAGTAGTCATGTATACACATGAGAGTTGGACCATAAGGAGCTGAGTGCCAAAGAATTGATGTTTTTGAATTGTAGTGCTGGAGAAGACTCTTGAGAGTCCCTTGGGCAGCAAGGAGATCAAGTCAGTCAATCCTAAAGAAAATCAACCCTGAATACGCATTGGAAGGACTGATGCTGAAGCTGAAGCTCCAATACTCGGGCCAACTGGTACAAAGAGCCAACTCATTGGAAAAGAGTCTGATGCTGGGGAAGATTGTTGAAGGCAAAAGGAGAAAGAGCTAGCAATGGATGAGGTGATTAGATAGCAATCTCTGGCAGAAACAGGAAAATCTTGTGAGCTGCAGTCAATGGGGTCACAAAGATTTGGACAGGACTTGTCAAGTTAAAAACAATAACAAATTTGAGTGAAAGCACAGAACTAGTACTTATATTTAAAGTTAAAATAAAGCTATACAAAGGCTAATATGAAACACTACTAAAAGGATTAGGATACACTGGGTAAGGGAAAATAGACACACACACTTTATATGCACAAACATGATATTTGCATTTGGTTTCAAAATAATAAATTGCATAGTTCAGGAAACTTCTGTTAATAAATCCAAAAATATCATCAAGGCTTTAATTCAATCAAAGTCTTCAAGACATATGACTAGCTTAAGACATCTAAAAAATCTTTAAATGTAGAATTACAATAGTTCATCTGGTGGGTTACTGTCCATGGGGTTGCAAAGAGTCGGACATGACTGAGTGAATAACACTTGAAATTCACTTTCACTAAATATAATTATATTATATTGTCCTGGCATATTATTTAGGGTATTGTTTTCTATTCTTGGAGTCACATTTGAAGAAAGACTCTAGTAAACTAAATCATGCCAACTAGAGAATACAATGGAAATTATGATAAGAGATTGGGAAATAATTTTACAAACCTTGCAAAGTAATAAACATAACGTTTTGCTTTTTATTTACCCACATGCATAGGCATAAAGCATATGCTTTTTTATTTAGCCATAATCATATGCATAAAACATATGCTTTATGCTTTTTTATTTACCCATCCCCTACTGTAGGCTTATTCCCAACATCACTGCAGAATTTAGCCTTAAAAAAAAATTGTCAAAAAATTTCACTTCTTAAAACTCTATAGTGCCTCCACTAAGTGCTTATAAGGGTCTACAAAGCTGTGTACAACCTTCTCTCATACACCACTCTGATGTCCCTATCTGTTACTAGGCTCCTATTTGTTTACCCTGCTCCAGTCACACTGGCTGCTTTGCTATGCTCTTTGCCTTGGTTCTTCTTTCTACCTGGAACACTCTTCTCGCAAGCTGTCACAGAGGTAATTCACTTACCTCTTTCACTTACAAACTACATTTTTTACTTATTTATTATGGCTGATGTTTTGTTTATTTGATTTGTCAGTTTTTGGCGGGTGCCCGCGGCTGAGAGGAGCTACCCCACACCCAAGGTCAGGGGCTGTGAGCAAGAGTGCCAGGCTGCTATGGCATAGGAGCGGCCGAGAGGAGCTATCCCTTGTCCAAGGTCAGGGGCAGCAGATAAGAGGAGCTACCCCACGTCTGAGGACAGGGGTGGTGGCAGAGAGGAGCAACCCCAAGTCCAAGAAGCGGCGGCTGCAAGGGCACAGGAGGGCCAAAGGAGCAACTCCATGTTCAAGGTCAGGAGGGGTGACCTAATCCAAGACAAGGAGCAGAGGCTGCGCTTTGCTAGAGCAGCCGTGAAGAGATACCCCACATCAAAGGTAAGAGAAACCCAATAAAGACGGTAAGTGTTGTGAGAGGGCATCAGAGGGCAGACACACTGAAACCATAAACACAGAAAACTAGCCAATCTGATCACATGGACCACAGCCTTGTCTTAACTCAATGAAACTAAGACATGTCATCTGGGGCCAACCAAGACAGACGGGTCATGATGGAGAGGTCTGACAGAATGTGGTCCATTGGAGAAGGGAACGGCAAACCACTTCAGTATTCTTGCCTTGAGAACCCCATGAAATGTATGAAAAGGCAAAATGATAGGATACTGAAAGAAGAACTCCCCAGGTCAGTAGGTGCCCAATATGCTACTAGAGATCAGTGGAGAAATAACTCTAGAAAGAGTGAAGGGATGGAGCCAAAGCAAAAACAATACCTAGTGTGGATATGACTGGTGATAGAAGCAAGGTCTGATGCTGTAAAGAGCAATATTGCATAGGAACCTGGAATGTCAGGTCCATGAATCAAGGCAAAGAGGAAGTGGTCAAACAGGAGATGGCAAGAGTGAACATCAACATTCTAGGAATCAGCAAACTAAACTGGACTGGAATGGGTGAATTTATCAGATGACCATTATATCTACTACTGTGGGCAGGAATCCCTTAGAAGAAATGGAGTCGCCATAATGGTCAACAAAAGAGTCTGAAATGTAGTACTTGGATGCAATCTCAGTGATAGAATGATCTCTGTTCATTTCAAAGGTGAACTATTCAATATCATGGTAATCCAAGCTTATGAGCCAACCAGTAACGCTGAAGAAGTGGAACAGTTCTATAAAGACCTACAAGACCTTTTAGAATTAACACCTACAAAAAATGTCCTTTTCATTATAGGGGACTGGAATGCAAAAGTAGGAAGTCAAGAAACACCTGGAGTCACAGGCATATTTGGCCTTGGAGTACAGAATGAAGTAGGGCAAAGACTAATAGAGTTTTGCCAAGAAAATACACTGGTCATAGCAAACACCCTCTTCCAACAAGAAGACTCTACATATGGACATCATCAGATGGTCAACACCGAAATCAGATTGATTATATTCTTTGCAGCCAAAGATGGAGAAACTCTATACAGTTAGCAAAAACAACACTGGGAGCTGACTGTGGCTCAGATCATGAACTCCTTATTGCCAAATTCAGACTTAAATTGAACAAAGTAGAGAAAACCAAGAGACCATTCAGGTATGACCTAAATCAAATCCCTTATGATTATACAGTGCAAGTGAGAAACAGATTTAAGGGACTAGATCTGATAGATAGAGTGCCTGATGAACTATGGACAGAGGTTCGTGACATTGTACAGGAGACAGGGATCAAGACCATTCCCATGGAAAAGAAATGCAAAAAAGCAGAATGGCTGCCTGAGGAGGGCTTACAAATAGCTGTGAAAAGAGGAGAAGTGAAAAGCAAAGGAGAAAAGGAAAGATATAAGCATCTGAATGCAGAGTTCCAAAGAATAGCAAGGAAAGAAAAGAAAGCCTTTTTCAGTGATCAATGCAAAAAAAAAGAAAGCCTTTTTCAGTGATCAATGCAAAAAAAAAAAAAAAAAAGGAAAAGAACAGAATGGGAAACACTAGAGATCTCTTCAAGAAAATTAGAGATACCAAGGGAACATTTCATGCAAAGATGGGCTCGATAAAGGACAGAAATGGTATGGACCTAACAGAAGCGGAAGATATTAAGAAGAGGTGGCAAGAATACATAGAAGAACTGTACAAAAAAGAGCTTCACAACCCAGATAATCATGATGGTGTGATCACTCACCTAGAGCCAGAAATCTTGGAATGTGAAGTCAAGTGGGCCTTAGAAAGGATCACTACGAACAATGTTAGTGCAGGTGATGGAATTCCAGTTGAGCTATTTCAAATCCTGAAAGATGATGTTGTCTAAGTGCTGCACTCAATATGCCAGCAAAATTGGAAAACTGAGGAGTGGCCACAGGACTGGAAAAGGTCAGTTTTCATTCCAGTCCCAAAGAAAGGTAATACCAAAGAATGCTCAAACTACCACACAATTGCACTCATCTCACACACTAGTAAAGTAATGCTCAAAATTCTCCAAGCCAGGCTTCAGCAATATGTGAATCATGAGCTTCCATATGTTCAAGCTGGTTTTAGAAAAGGCAGAGGATCCAGAGATCAAGTTGCCAACATCTGCTTGATCATCGAAAAAGCAAGAGAGTTCCAGAAAAAGATTTACTTCCGCTTTATTGACTATGCAAAAGCCTTTGACTGTGTGGGTCACAATACTGTGGAGAATTCTGAAAGAGATGGGAATACCAGACCACATGACCTGCCTCTTGAGAAACCTGTATGCAGGCCAGGAAGCAACAGTTAGAACTGGACGTGGAAAAACAGACTGGTTCCAAATAGGAAAAGGAGTATGTCAAGGCTGTATTATTGTGACCCTGCTTATTTAACTTATATGCAGAGTACATCATGAGAAACGCTGGGCTGGAAGAAGCACAAGCTGGAATCAAGATTGCTGGGAGAAATATTAATAACCTCATATATGTAGATGACACCACACTTATGGCAGAAAGTGAAGAGGAACTCAAAAGCCTGTTGCTGAAAGTGAAAGAGGAGAGTGAAAAAGTTGGCTTAAAGCTCAACATTCATAAAACTAAGATCATGGCATCTGGTCCCATCACTTCATGGGAAATAGATGGGGAAACAGTGGAAACAGTGTCAGACTCTACTTTTTTGGGCTCCCAAATCACTGCAGATGATGATTGCAGCCATGAAGTTAAAAGACACTTACTCCTTGGAAGGAAAGTTATGTCCAACCTAGGTGCCATATTAAAAAGCAGAGACATTACTTTGCCAACATGGTCCGTCTAGTCAAGACTATGGTTTTTCCAGTGGTCATGTGAGAGTTGGACTGTGAAGAGCTGGACTGTGAAGAAAGCTGTCTAGTCAAGGCTATGGTTTTTCCAGTAGTCATGTATGGATGTGAGAGTTGGACTGTGAATAAAGCTGAGTGCCGAAGAATTGATGCTTTTGAACTGTGGTGTTGGAGAAGACTCTTGAGAGTTCCTTGGACTGCAAGGAGATCCAACCAGTTCATCCTAAAGGATATCAGTCCTTGGTGTTCATTGGAAGGACTGATGCTAAAGCTGAAACTCCAATACTTAGGCTACCTCATACGAAGAGCTGACTCATTGGAAAAGACCATGATGCTAGGAGGGATTGGGGGTGGAAGGATCAACAGAGGATGAGTTGGCTGGATGGTATCACTGATTTCATGCACATGAGTCTGGGTAAACTCCAGCTGTTGGTGATGGACAGGGAGGCCTTGTGTGCTGTGATTCATGGGGTTGCAAAGAGTCAGACACGACTGAACTGGTTTTGGTTCCCTTTCTCTGTTAAAATGAAAATTCCATGGGGACAAGAATCCTTGTTTTGTCTACTACTCTATCCTGGAGTCTCCAAATAGAGCATGAAACAAATAAAATATTGAAATTTTTAATTGAACTCAAGTGATTTGTAAGCTGATCTTTCAAATAAAGAAAAAAAATACAGACACTTTAATGTTGGGAGGCCATTTAATACTGTAATAGATTTCGTCTCTTCCACTCTGGATACAGTACTGTCCAATAAAACTTTTATGTCCTCTACAGTGTCCAGTATTAAGGATGTTCTCTATATTATCTAGTATTGTCACCATTAGCCACATAGGGCTATTGAGACTTTAAATATGCTAAACACTGTGGCTGAAGAATTCTCAATTTTATTTAATTTTAGCTTATTTTAAATAAAATTTATATAGTCACAGAAGTCTAATGGCAATCATATAGAATAGTGAAGCTCTAGAAGGCATAAACTAAAGCTACTGAGTAAACATTAATTGGAAGAAGACTTTTGTTTAATTAAAGAAGAATATTTCAATCAGGCTATATCCAACAAAGAAATTATTATATGATTGCTACCTAAAATTTGTGTCTATAATAACTTAGTGGAAGAGAAATCAGTATTCCAAAAGTAATAAATGGTGTATACTAAAAACAGGTAATTTTTTTCTTTAAATCCTGAATTAGTGAAGGGCTACTGGGAAGAGAGTACATTTATAAAGGTGACACAGTGAAATACATTTCTTGCCCATACATCTGGATATGAAATGTAAAGAGCATAGACTTTGTAGTCATACATAAACTTGGGAATAGGTATTCTCTGATAGTTGATGGCCACCAGATGTCCATTAATATCATTTTTCTCTACCTCCATCGTAATAGAATTTGATTTGGGTCACGGCTGCCCACCCAGGAAGCACATGTCCCTAAGACCCTGTAGTAGTTGCAGATATGTGACTAAGCTCTTGGCACTGAAGTATAAGCAGAAGTGACATGTACAACTTCTGCCTTCCTAAATTAAAAGGGAAACTCTCTCTGGACATCTGCTCTTATCCTCTCTTCATTGGCTAAAATGACAAGAATCAAAGTGACTTCACATTTTTTTAAGCAGTATAACTTATTCAATAAATTAAGATTAGATCTATAGAAACACTAATTTATTTTTTTTTCAATTTCATTTGTCTTTATTTTCACAAATTTCACTCATTACCAGAATTACTTAAGTATTTCATTCTAGCATCCCATTCGGTAAGTTTGATTTATACATTTGTAATACAGATAGTTTTGAACATTCTGCATTCCATCTTGGGAGATCTTATAAATGAGTTATTTAAAATCTGCATATATTATGTTTCACTCTTTGTGCTGTAATGTGTGCTTCTTACAAATGTATTGTGTCATTACAGATGTTACACAAATATATAGTATCATACAGAGTAATTTCACAACCCTAAAAATCCTGTGTCATTCACCTATCCATCCATCCTGTCCCTTCACAACTACTGGTATTTACTGCTCTTTTAGCTTCTATATAGTTTTGCAATTTCTAAAATGTTGTAATTGTAATTATACATTATATAGCCTTTTTAGACTGACATCTTTCAGTTTGCATAATCAATTTAAAACTCACTTATGCCTTTTTTTGTGTTTGATAGCTCTTTAAATTGTTGAATAATATTCCACTGTATGCGTATAACACAGTGTGTTTACTGTTTTGTTTTTTTTTTAATTTTAGTTTTACTTTATTTTACTTTACAATACTGTATTGGTTTTGCCATACATTGACATGAATCCGCCACGGGTATATACGAGCTCCCAATCCTGAATCCCCCTCCCACCTTCCACCCCATATCATCTCTCTGGATCATCCCCGTGCACCAGCCCCAAGCATCCTGTATCTTGTATCGAACATAGACTGGTGCTTCCTTTCTTACATGATAGTATACATGTTTCAATGCTATTCTCCCAAATCATCCCACCCTTTAGGCATGTCCCCCAAAGCAAAATGAGAAATGTTTCAGATATCCGGTTTTCTCAGAATCTAATATCTTTCCTGATAGATTAATGTCAGCTTCTGAAATAGAAATTTCAGAAATATTCTGAGGTCAACATGACAAGTAAACTTCTTGACTGTGGCTAGAGCTGGTGACATTTGAAATTCCTCTTAAGAAAACTAAAAGGGTTATTTAAAGCAATGACAAAGATATTGGTGGATAGGCACCTTTCCTTTTTTTCCTAAATGGTACTTAGTGTTTGACAACAAACACACTTAGATTTTAGGTTGTAATTTTAGATGGCATTCAGAGGATGTGAATCAGTTTCCTGATACAAACCTGTAATTAAAATCAAACAATGAGAATAGTTAAATATGGCATTGCCTAACAGATTGCTTAATGATGGACTTCCTTTTCCCCTTAGTTGAAAGGTAAGGGTTCATTGCAGCTATTCAGCAATCTAAATACAATGTGTCTCCTAAAATATTTTTTGACAAAAGCTGTAGTCCTCTGATTACATATTGATATTTCCTCATGGGCAAATGTCGAGTTTAATAGGAATTTTATTAAGCAAAATAATTTCCCCAAAAAGCTTTGCCAAAAGTTACACTGAAATGACTCACGGTTTTACTCCTTATTTTATTTCTGATATAATGAACCTCACAAGTTCATCATACTTTAAGGCACCTCACAAGTAATATCATAACAAATGGGATATTCAATTTATAATAAAAGCAAATATTAAAATTTAGCCAACTTACCTCATAAGGGAGTATTAAGATTTAAAACAAAAAAATCTATACTGGCTATTTTCTCTTGTTAGTCATAGTCTCAAAGTTTGAGCAAAACACATTCAATTCCAGCATTCATTAGAAGTTCAAGTTTAAGCATGTTATAGAAATGATGTGTGATTAGGTCTGTTTTGAAAAGAAGAGCTCTGAGATCCTGAAGATTTTCTCAAAGGTAAAAACAATCTGTTACTTAAGAGTTACAGTGGGAACTCTGATATGCATTAAGTTAAAAGTTATAAATAAATATATTGCAATATGTCAGTATGCCAAAAGTCAACTTTATAAAACATAATGTTTTTGTTTCCACATAACATAGAGTGATTTCAGAGATTAGAAAGTGGAGGAAATGAGAAAGATATTTAAATTTTTTATCCTTGTAAATAAGCCAAGTCTTTGCTCTAAACCTCCAAATACCCTGATAAAATGAACAAATTCATTACTTCACTTTCACAATCACTTTATTTCATTCCTAAAACTCTTCACTAATCCAGCCACATTGAAGGCCACTTCCTAATTTTCCACTTTAAAATTAGCTTTCTGATGCCATGATCTGAAGTCCATGAACAAGAAAGCAGAAATGGAGGAAAACTGAAACATGTATAACAACTGTAAATAAAAATGAGATGAAGATTCTGCATTTTGTTTTAATTTTCTATGTTTTTGTTTTGCTTACATTTTTAGATAATTTTCCCTATTAGCACTAGTATTTTAGGTTTTAAGCTTTTTAAAACCGTTGTAGGTGAATAGTCTTTACATTTTCATCTTTATCCATTTAAAAACATTAATTTAAGCAAATATTATTATAGTCTCATTTTATGATATCCATTGAATACAATCTAGATTATAAAAATTTTTTTACAAAGTGATTTTGTACTATATACTTATTTTTCAAAGTGTTTTGAAATTAGGACAGATATTCATTCCTCTAAAAAGTAAGTTCAGGGATTCCAGCCAAAAAAGACATATAAATTCATTTCTCTATGCTGAGTACGAAAATAAAATACCTTGGAAATAACACAAGAAGCAAACAAAGAAAAATTCTGGAAAAGCAAAATAAAACTTTTTAAAATTTAATGAGGAACACAGTGTTAATTAAAGAGCCCAAGGCTGCAATAATATGGTGGCAGGAGTTGTTTACAAACCCCGCACCTAACAGAAAAATCATATCCTATGCCCAGCATTTCTTGACTCTCAAACTAGTAACAAAAAGGTAGTCCAGGTAGACTACTTTCTCCTCCTCTCCAAATGAATATCCTATCATTCAACAGATGTTCAACCAAGATGACAATCATGTTAGGATTACCTGACAAAGATTTTAAACACTCATCACAAAAATGCTTCGACAAGAAATTACAAACATGCATGACACTAATGGGGTAATAAACTGTCTTAACACAGAAATAGAAGATACCAAAGAAAACATTTTAGAACTGGAAAGATAATAATTAAAAGAAATAAAAACTTATGAATATTGTAATATGTTAATTATTATGAAAAGCTGATATGGCTGAAATAAATGAACATGATTAACCTTTAAGATTAGTGCTAAAATAAATTGAAATCTTTCTTGATAAATTATGACAATAATTTCCATTTATGATGATTTTTAAATACTCAACTAATGTTTTATTATTTTTTCAGAAGTAAGCTAATTTGGTTTTAAAAATGAGTTTACTACCAGTGATTTAAAACTAAAGACCATGTTTTCCTAAAATCTATCTGACCTTAAGAGAAAACATTTGCAGAATGTGCTTGTAATTCTTTTCAAATTATCTATTAAGAAACAGTATACTCTACTCACTGAAACCTAATTGAAGACACTTGGTATCCATTGGGATATTTTTAAAACTCAGCACAATATTTCCTAGTGGAATTTCCTTGTGAAATTACAAAAGAACCCAACTTTCATGCATATTAGCCTTTAAGGTAATTAATATTATTTAATACTAACTGTCTGTCTTTACTAAATGAAATAGGAAAACTTACTCTGAAGAAAGCAATCCTTTCATAAGACAAAATTTGTGAGTTTTTTCATAAACTAGCTTTTTAAATTCTCTGAATACTTTCAGATAGGCACTATAGGATATAAACTATTCATTTTTGTGAAGAACAAAACATGGCATCAAAAGAAAATATCTTACCCAAAGAAGATGAGGGATTTAAATAAATGGATTTTTATTAAGCTAACAAAGAATTTGGAAGTGAGTTAGTGCAAAAAGAGACTTGATGATCATTTCTGTCATTCTTCAAAGAAAACTAACAACATTTTCCTTTTTTATAAAGTAATTTTTATTAGAGTATAGTTGTTTTACAATGTTGTATTAGTTTCCACTGTATAGCAAAGTGGATCAGCTATATGTGTACACATATTCCTTGTTTGTTGGATTCCTCCCCATTTAGCTCACCTCAGAGCACTGTGTAGAATTCCCTGAACTACACAGTAGGCTCTCATTAGTTATGTATTTTATACATAGTATATCAACAGCATAAGTATGTCAATCCCAATCTCCCAATTCATCCCACTCCTTCTTCTCCTCCTTGGTATATACATATGTTTGTTTTTTATGTATCCATCTATATTTCTGCTTTGCAAATAAGATCATCTATTCTATTCTAGATTTCACATATATATGTATATATTAATATATGATACTTGTTTTTCTTACTTACTTAACCCAGTATGACAGTCTCTAGGTCCATCTACATGTCTACAAATAACACAGTTTCATTCCTATTTATGGCTGAATAATAGTCCACAGTATATATGTATCTCTTCTTTTTCCATTCCTCTGCTGATGAACATTTAGGTTGCTTCCATGTCCTGGTTATTGTAAATAGTGCTGCAATGAACATTGGGGTACATGTGTATTTTTAAATTAGGGTTTGCTCTTGGAGAAGGTGATAGCACCCCACTCCAGTACTCTTGCCTAGAAAATCCCATGGACGGAGGAGCCTGGTAGGCTACAGTCCATGGGGTCGCTAAGAGTCGGACATGGCTGAGTGACTTCACTTTCACTTTTCACTTTCATGAATTGGAGAAGGAAATGGCAACCCATTCCAGTGTTCTTGCCTGGAGAATCCCAGGGACGGGGGAGCCTGGTGGGCTGCCGTCTGTGGGGTCGCACAGAGTCGGACACGACTGAAGCGACTTAGCAGCTGGGTACAGGCCCAGGAATCAGATCATTGCATCAGATGGTAGATGGAGAAATATACAATGTTCTTGGACTGTAAGTATCAGTATTGTGAAAATGACTATACTACCCAAAGCAACGTACAGATAAAGTACAAATTGCCAATGGCATTTTTCTCAGAATTAGCATAATGAGTTTTACAATTTGTCTGAAAACATAAAAGACCCTGAATAGCCAAATCATTCTTTTTAAAATTAATTTAAATTTTTTTTTAGTTTTCTGAATGTTGTTTTTTTTAAATTAATTTATTTTTTATTGAAGGATAATTGTTTTACAGAATTTTGCTGTTTTCTGTCAAACCTCAACATGAATCAGCCATAGGTATACATATATCCCCTCCCTTTTCAAGCTCCCTCCCATCTCCCTCTCTATCGCACCTCTCTAGGTTTATACAGGGCACCTGTTTGAGTTTCCTGAGCCATACAGAAAATTCCCATTGGCTATCTATTTTATATATGGTAATATAAGTTTCCATGTTACTCTTTCTGTATATCTCACCCTCTCCTCCCCTCTCCTCATGATCATGTCTATTCCCTATGTCTGTTTCTCCATTTTTGCACTGTAAGTTCTTCATTATGAATTTTCTAGATTCCATATATATGTGTTAGAATATGGTATTTATCTTTCACTTTCTCACTCACTTCACTCTGTATAATAGGTTCTAGGTTCATCTACCTTATTAGAATTGACTCAAATGCATTCATTTTTATGGCTGAGTAATATTCCCTTGTGTATATATAGCACAACTTCTTTATCCATTCATCTGTCAATGGACATAGGGGTTGCTTCCATGTTTTAATGATTGTAAATAGTGCTGCAATGAACCATGAGATACATATGTCTCTTTCAGATTTGGTTTCTTCAAGGTATATGACTAGGAGTGGGATTGCTGGGTCATATGGCGGTTTTATTTGTAGTTTTTAAAGGAATCTCCATACTGTCTTCCATAGTGGCTATATCCATTTATATTCCCACCAACAGTGCAAGAGCATTCCCTTTTCTCCATGCCCTTTCCAGCATTTATTGTTTGTAGACTTCTTGATGATGGCCATTCTGAATGGTGTGAGGTGATATCTCACTGTGGTTTTGATTTGCATTTCAATACTTTGGCCACCTCATGCAAAGAGCTGACTCATTGGAAAAGACCCTGATGGAGGAATGGGGGCAGGAGGAGAAGGGGACGACAGAGGATGAGATGGCTGGATGGCATCACCAATTCGATGGACGTGAGTTTGGGTAAACTCCGGGAGATGGTGATGGACAGGGAGGCCTGGCGTGCTGCGATTTATGGGTCGCAAAGAGTCAGACATGACTGAGTGACTGAACTGAACTGAACTGAACAATGAGCAATGTTGAGCATCTCGTCATGTGTTTGTTAGCCACTTGTATGTCTTCTTTGGAGAAATGTCTGTTTAGCTCTTTTTCCCACTTTTTGATTGGGTTGTTTGTTTTTCTGGTATTGTGTTGTATGAGCTGCTTGTATATTTTGGAAATTAATCCTTTGTCAGTTGTTTCATTTGCTATTATTTTCTCCCATTTTGAGGGTTGTCTTTTCACTGTGCTTAGAGTTTCCTTTGCTGTGCAAAAGTTTTAAAGTTTAATCTGTTCCACCTTGTTTACTTTTGTTTTTATTTCCATTAATCTAGGAGGTGGGTTGGAGGTGGGTCATAGAGGATTTTGCTTTCATTTATGTTATCCAGTCTTCTGCCTATGTTTTCCTCTAAAAGTTTTATAGTTTCTGATCTTACATTTAGGTCTTTAATCCACATTGAGTTTATCTTTGTGTATGGGTTAGGAAGTGTCCTAATTTTATTCTTTTACATGTAGCTGTCCAGTTTTCCCAGCACCATTTATTGAAGAGGGTGACTTTGCCCCATTGTATATTCTTGCCTCCTTTGTCAAAAAAGAAGTACCCATAGGTGCATGGGTTTATTTCTGGGCTTTCTATCTTTTTCCATTGGTCTATATTTCTGTTTTTGTGCCAGTACCATACTGTCTTGATGACTGTAGCTTTGTAGTACAACCTGAAGTCAGGAAGCTTGATTCCTCCAGCTCCATTTTTCTTTCTGAAGACTGTTTCGGTTATTCGGGGTCTTTTGCATTTCCATATGAATTGTGAAATTTTTTGTTCTTGTTCTATGAAAAGTGCCATTGGAAATTTGATAGGGATTGCATTGAATCTGTAGATTGCATTTGGTAGTATATTCATTTTCACAATATTGATTCTTCCTACCTAGGAACATGGAATATCTCTCCATCTGTTTAAGTCATCTTTGATTTCTTTCATCAGTGTCTTATAATTTTCTGTGTACAGTTCTTTTGTCTCCTTATGTAACTTTATTCCTAGATATGTAATTCTTTTTGTTGCAACGGTGAGTGGGATTGATTCCTTAATTGCTCTGATTTTTCATTGTTAGTATATAGAAATGCAGGTGATTTCTGTGTATTGATTTTGTATCCTGCAACTTTGCTAAATTCACCAATGAGCTCTAGTAATTTTCTGATAATATCTCTAGGGTTTTCTATGTACACTATCATGTCATCTGCAAACAGGGAGAGCTTTACTTCCTCTTTTCTGATCTGTGTTCCTTATATTTCTTTTTCTTCTCTGATGGCTGTAGCTAGAACTTTCAGAACTATCTTGAATAATAGTGGTGAAAGTAGACACCCTTGTCTTGTTCCTGATCTTAGGGGGAATGCTTTCAGTTTTTCACCACTGAGAATAATGCTTGCTGTAGGCTTATCATATATGGCCTTTACTTTTTTGAAGGAGGTTCTTTATATGCTCATTTATTGAAGAGTTTTAAATGCCCACTTATTGAAGAGTTTTAAACATAAATAGGTGCTGAATTTTGTCAAACGTTTTTTTGGCATCTATTGAGATGATCATATGGCTTTTATCTTTCATTTTGTAAATATGGTGTATCACATTGATTGCTTTGCATATATTGAAGAATCCTTGCATCCCTGGAATAAACCCAACTTCATCATGGTGTATGAGTGTTTTGATGTGTTGCTGAATTCTGTTTTTTTAAATTTTTTTGAGGATTTTTGCATCTATGTTCATCAGTGATATTGGCCTGTAGTTTTCTTTTTTGTGTTGTCTTTATCTGGTTTTGGTATCAGAGTGATGGTGGCTTTGTAGAATGAGTTTGAAAGTGTTTCTTCCTCTGCAATTTTTCGAAAGAGTTTTAGAAACCAAAATCACTGCAGATGGTGATCGCAGCCATGAAATTAAAGATGCTTACTCCTTGGAAGAAAAGTTATGACCAACCTAGATAGCATATTGAAAAGCAGAGACATTACTTTGCCAACAAAGTCCATCTAGTCAAGGGTATGGTTTTTCCAGTGGTCATGTATGGATGTGAGAGTTGGACTGTGAAGAAAGCTGAGCACTGAAGAATTGATGTTTCTGAACTGTGGTGTTGGAGAAGACTCTTGAGAGTCCCTTGGACTGCAAGGAGATCCAACCAGTCCATTCTAAAGGAAATCAGCCCTGGGATTTCTTTGGAAGGAATGATGCTGAAGCTGAAACTCCAGTACTTTGGCCACCTCATGAGAAGAGTTGACTCAATGGAAAAGACCCTGACGCTTGTAGGATTGGGGGCAGGAGGAGAAGGGGATGACAGAGGATGAGATGGCTGGATGGCATCACCGACTCGATGGACATGAGTTTGAGTGAACTCCGGGAGATTCTGATGGACAGGGAGGCCTGGTATGCTGCGATTCATGGGGTTGCAAAGAGTTGGACATGACTGAGTGACTAAACTGAACTGAACTAGAAGCGTAGGCATTAAATCTTCTCTAAATGCTTGGTAGAGTTCTCTTATGAAGCCACCTGGTCTTCAGCTTCGTTTTTTGGGAGAATTTTGATCACAGCTTCAATTTCAGTGCTTGTAATTGAGTTGTTCATAAATTCTATTTCTTCCTGCTTCAGTCTTGGAAAATTGAACTCTGTCCATTTCTTTCCGGTTACCTATTTTATTGCCATATAGTTGTTGAAAATAGTCTCTTATAATCCTTTGTGTTTCTGCATTGTCTGTAGTAACTTCTCCTTTTTCATTACTAATTTTGTCGAATTGATTCTTCTCTCTTTTTTCCTTGATGAGTCTAACTAAGAGTTTGTCAATTTTGTTCATCTTTTCAAAGAACCAGCTTTTAGTTTTATTAATCTTTGCTATTGTTTCTTTCATGTCTTTTTCATTTACATCTGCTCAGATATTTATGATTTCTTTTCTTCTACTAATTTTGGGGTTTTTTCCCTCTTCCTTTTCCAGTTGCTTTAGGTGTAAAGTTAGTTTGTCTATTTGATGTTTTTCTTGATGTTTCTTGAGGTAGGGATAGATTGCTATAAATTTCCCTCTTAGGACTGCTTTTGCTGCATCCCGTACATAGAGATGTAGTGTTTTGAGTTGTAGTGTTTTCATTGTCATTTTTTCTAGAAGTTTTTTTATTTCCCTTTTGATTATTTCAGTAACCTGTTTGTTATTTAGAAACGTGTTGTTTAATCTCCATGTGTTTGTGTTTATTACAGTTTTTATCTTGTAATTGATATCTAGTCTCATAGCATTGTGGTCGGAGAAGATGCTTGATATGATTTCAATTTGATTCAATTTACTGAGGCTTGGTTTGTGACCCAAGATGTGGTCTATCCTGGAGAATGTTCCACGTGCACTTGAGAAGAAGGTGTATTCTTCTGCATTTGGATGGAATGTCCTGAAGATAACAGTGAGATTTGTCTCATCTAATGTACCACTTTAGACTTGTGTTTCTTATGAATTTTCTGTTTTGGTGATTTGTCCATTGTTGTCAGTGGGGTGTTAAAGACTCCTACTGTCAATTTCTCCTTTTATTTTTGTTAGTATTTGTCTTATGTATTGAGGTGCTCCTATGTGGGGTGCATAGATATTTACAATTGTTATGTCTTCCTCTTGGATTGATCCTTTGATCATTATGTAGTATCCTTCCTTATCTAAGGTCTGTTTTGTCTGATATGAGGATTGCTACTCCAGCTTTCTTTTGCTTCCCATTTGTATGGAGTATATTTTTCCATCATCTCACTTTCAGTCTATATGTCTTTAGGCCTGAAGTGGGTTTCTTGTAGACAGCATAGATATGGGTCTCGTTTATGTATCCATTCAGCCAGTCTGTGTCTTTTGGTTGGAGTATTTAATCCATTTATATTTAAAGTAATTATTGATACATATGTCCATTGCCATTTTCTTAATTGTTTGGGGTAGATTTTGTAGATCTTTTTTCTTCTCTTGTATTTCTTGACTATATAAGTCTGTGTAGCATTTGTTGTAAAGCTGGTTTGGTGGTATTGAATTCTCTTAGCCTTTGCTTATCTGAAAAGCTTTTTATTTCTCCATCAGTTTTGAATGAGATCTATGCTGTGTACAGTAACCTTGGTTTTAGATTTTTTCCTTTCAGTACTTAAAATACATCCTGTCATTCCCTTCTGGCCTGCAGTTTCTGCTGAGAGACCAGCTGTTAAGCAAATGGGGTTTCCCTTATGTTACTTGTTGCTTCTCCCTTGTGGCTTTTAATATTCTTTATTTGTGTTTGGTCTTTGTTAGTTTGATTAGTATGTGTCTTGGTGTGTTTCTCCTTGGGTTTATCCTGTATGAGACTGTTTGTGCCTCTTGCACTTGATTGACTATTTCCTTTTCCATGTTGGGGAAATTTTCAACAGTAATCTCTTCAAAAAATTTCTCAACCTTTCTTTCTCTCTTCTTCATCTGGGACACCTATAATTCGAAGGTTGGTGCATTTGATATGGTCCCAGATGTCTCTGAGACTGTCTTCAGCCCTTTTCATTTTTTTTTTTTTTACTTTACTCTACTCTTCAGAAATTATTTCCATTTTATCTTCCAGCTCATTGATGGATTCTTCTGCTTCAGACATTCTGCTATTGATTCTTTCTAGAGTATTTTTAGTTTCAGTAATCGTGTTGTTTGTCTCTGTGTACTTATTCTTTAATTCTTCTAGGTCTTTGTTGATTCTTGCATTTTCTCCATTTTGTTTTCAAGGTTTTTGGTCATCTTTACTATCATTATTCTAAATTATTTTCAGGTAATTTTCCTCTTTCCTCTTCATTTATTTGGACTTCTGTGTTTCTAGTTTGTTCCTTCATTTGTGCAGTATTTCTCTACCTTTATATATCTATCTATCTATTGTGTTTGAGGTCCTTTTTCCCAGGCTTCAAGGATAGTTGAATTCTTTCCTTGAGGAAGGTTGAATTCTTTCTTCCTTTTGGTTTCTGCCCTCCTAAGGTTGGTCCAGTGATTTGTGCGAGCTTCATATAGGGTGAGATTTGTGCTGAGTTTTTGTTTATTTGTTTGTTTTTCCTCTGCCATCACTTCTGTCAGCTGATGATTGGGTTTGTATTTTTGTTTTGTTTGTTGTTTACATGAGGCATCCCTCACAAGGTGCTACTGGTGGTTGGGTGATGCCGGGTCTTGTATTCAAGTGGTTTCCTTTGTGTGAGTTCTCACTATTTGATACTCCCTAGGGTTAGCTCTCTGGTAGTCTAGGGTCTTGGGAGTCAGTGCTCCCAATCCAAAGGGTCAGGGTTTGATCTCTGGTCAGGAATGAAGATTCCACAAGTGGTTTGTTATGGCATTAAGGGAGAGTAAAAAAAAAAATCCTAAAATGAGAAACCAAAGATGAACCCCAGACAAATGGCAGTTAGAAAATCAGGCAAATGATAATTAAAATAATGGAATATATACATATACACCCATGAGCAAAGCGAAGACAGCCCAATAAAAATAAAGTACAGTAGATTGATCCAGTGAAGAAAGGAAATAAAAAA